>NC_042619.1:354970259-355225173 GCF_901001135.1 Rhinatrema bivittatum
AGATTACAGCACGGCATAATCCTATATCCCGGGTATGGTTAAAAACCATTCAGGTCCCCCCTTTTTTAAAAATTTATTTATTTATTTATTTTTAAATTCTAATTTTCATTCAGTTCCCGAGGAGCTGCTGCACTTGGGAGTTTCTGAAAGCTCTTTCGATTGAAACCACTGCCGTCTTTAGGAATCTTTCAGTCAATCGAGGGCCAGCGCTGTGCTGAGCCTCATCAGGACCTGACGCAAGCATCGCATCGCGCTGGCACCAAGTAATACACGAATAAAGCAGGAACGGCTGAAAAACTGATTTAGTGGATGCAATTATTTTTTTGTTCGGGGGTGGGGGGGTAGAACATGATTCCGTTTGACCTTCGATCGATTGAAGATGTCAAGAAATTTAAAATATCCTTCAAGGAATTTTTGCTTAATCGTGCATACAACTGTTAATCGAACTATTTCAAATAAGTTAATGTGTTTGGTAATAAACAGCAGATGAGATTTTATGTGATCTCTTTCCAGACAATAAGCTTTAATGATTTAAATATCATTTTGTCTTTTAGTTTCTATGAAACTATTTTGTATGTTTATGTATTTTGTTTGCCTTGTTTTTATTATGTGTGTACATTTTGTATATCGCCTAGGCCTAATAGTGTTAGGCGATTAATAAATTTTATTAAATGAAAAAAATGAAAATGAAATGAACTAGGCAGATTGAATCAAATATACCAGGGGAAGCCAACTTGCATTACTGCGTATGCCATCAAACTTTACTTAACGCAGCAGCACTAAGAAGATTGCTCAAAGTAGATATATCTGCCTGCTTTGTGACATGCTCTGCCTCCCTCCGTGTGTGGCTCCTGCATATTCATTGGGGAACATTCTGGAAAGGAGACCCTGTCTGTGGCTCTTGACGCCCTGAAATATGCAATTCATATATTTTATTTAAAAATATACTGTAAATTAAATGCATTAGGCCACGAACAAAGGCGATGTAGAATTTGATTGATATCAGAAAACAGGCAAATGCATATTTTGAGCAGGTTTTCTCGGTACTGCCGCATTAAAGTAAAGTTGGACGACATATGCAGCAGTGAGACTCTAGACACCTACAAATACAAAACACAGCACTGTCTGTGCAATTCAATCAAAGGTCTGGTGTTAAAAACTGTGCTACGCTTGTGGCCAAGTCGAGTAAACAAAGGCTGCACATGAGAAGGAGATGTAGCAACACTGAATTTACAAATTATTGAAATGTGTTCAAAATGGCACTCAAACTGGTATTTACTTAATGCATTTAAATAATTTATTTTCGCCTTTGTCTTCAAGTTTTGCTTTCTGTCTCCAGTTTCCATGGTGTTCTCCTGCTCCCTCGTTTTTTATTCTCCCTGTATCCCAGCATTAACTGTTGCTCGGGATCTATGGATTGATCTGTCTTTTCCACGTGTATCTCTAGTGCCGACTTTGTCCCTCCCCCTTTGTATCGTTCTCTTTCTCTCTATCACTATATGTGCTTGTGATGGGGGGGCCTGTCGACCCCTGTACAAGGAATAGGATGGAAGGGACCCCAAGAAAGAATTGTAGATGTGAAAAGCAGAAAAGCGTCGGCAAGCGCCAGCCCCTGTTTTTGTTGAGATCGGGATCCAGAAAAGAGGGAGGCACCAGAGGCCATTCTGGTTATTAGCCCGTCTGCGGACTATACCTGGGAGAGACTACCCAGGCATGGTAGCTGTTGGATCTGCCTGGATTTAGACCCAGGAAGGAAAATCAGTAGAATAGAAAGATGCTGCAAAAGAAGCCGGTTGGGTGGCTGGAAGAGAGCCACACCAGGCCGAGTGGCCTGCAGCTGGCAGGAGGAATCTGCAAAGCTGGGTACCCCTGTGGGCTTTCGTTGTGGACTATACCTAAGCCTGATCTGAAGCCGGGTCGAAACAGAAAGCTGCAGCTATCCTGGAACCGAGACCAGGGAGTTGGGAGAATTAAAGCTGCACCTTCCAAGTTGACAGAATCCCTAAAGCGGGGTAGGACAGGGTCAAATATAAAATGTTCTCTGTATGGACACCTGGGATTAAATAGGCTACTTAGCATCTTGAAAGCTACTTTTTTTCCCACTTTCTGCCCACTCTAAGAGGATAACTTTCAAACAACTGATTTTTTTTGATTGGCTGACTTGAGAATTGGATCGAGGAAGAGCACTTGACGTGATTTACTTGGATTTCAGCATAGCTTTTGATACGGTCCCACATAGGAGGCTTGTGAGTAAAATAAGAAGCTTGGGAGTGAGCGCCAAAGTGGTGGAGTGGATTACAAACTGGTTGACGGACAGGGATCAGTGTTGGGACCGGTCCTGTTCAATATCTTTGTGAGCGACACTGCGGAAGGGAGAGAAGGTAAAGTTTGTCTATTTGTGGATGATACTAAGATCTGCAACAGAGAGGACACACCTGAAGGAGTAGAGAGAATGAAAAGTGATTTAAGAAAGCTGGAAGAGTTGTTGAAGACTTGGCAGCTGGGATTCAATGCCAAGAAGTGCAGAGTCATGCATCTGGGATGGGGGGGTGAAGGGCTGTTGTACACAGAGCAGGTGAGGAACCTTGGGGTGATAGTGTCTGGGGATCTGAAGGTGTCGAAACAATGTGACAAGGTGATAGCCAAAGCCAGAAGAATGCCGGGCTGCATAGAGAGAGGAATAACCAGTTAGAAAAAGGATGTGATGATGCCTTTGTACAGATCCTTGACTGAGGCGTCACCTGAAGGAATGTGTTCAGTTCTGGAGACCGTAACTGAAACAGGTTAGATACAGGATGGAATCAGTCCAGAGAAGGGTGACCAAAATGGTGTGGGGTCTGCCCCAGAAGACTTATGAGGAGAAGATGAAATATCTGAATATGTGTATCCTGGAGGAGAGGAGGTGCAGGGGAGAAATGATACAGACCTTCAGATACCTGAATGGTTTTAATGATGCATGTTCCTCAAATCTTTTCTGGAGGAAAGCAAACAGGGGGGACCACTTAGAACCAACATCAGGAAATATTTCTTCACGGAGAGGGTGGTGGATGCCCGGAATGCCCTTCCGGAAGAGGGGATGAAGACCAAAGTAGCAAACGAATTCAGAAAGGCATGAGATAAACACCAGGTTAGAATTGGAAATTAAGAAAAGGGTGCATGGTGTTAGTACACTTTGAAGATAAGAAGAATTTTGGTTAGCTGCCCAGGAGGAAAATATTTTTTTTGCCCTCCTTCCTGTTGAGAGGGAAGCCGCGGATTGGAAAAGGAGTCCACCCATCCAGGATCCCCCACAGGAAAAAAGAGCAAGTAAAAAAAGACCCAGAAGATCTGCCAACTGTGAGCAAGAATCTAATTACACCACTGAGGACGCCAATCTGGCGGTTTCACCCTTCGGAGAAAGAGGTTTGGACGTTTCTCTGTAAGGACAAGATTTTGGCCATCACTAAAAAGGGTTTCCTGATCATCTTAGGGTTCCCTTGCCCACTGGGACCTCCACTTCACCTAATCCCTTGCCTTGTGAAGAAAACTCCTGCACAGATAAAGGAATAGATTGTAAACAGACAAATGCTGTAGGGCTGGGCTTTGTTTAATTGCGCCCCTTCATCTGACTCTTCAACAGTAAAGTTTCAGGTTTGGAAACTATCCAAGTGACTCCGGTGTGATTACTGATGTGAGTTGATGGTGAGGATGCACAGTCCCCGTGGAGTGACGCACACGCTCCGCCATTTCCCGCACCGATGAGCCAATGGGAAGGAGAAACGCATTTTAAAATATTATTATTATTATCCTTCGGTGGGCTTTAAATATCGTTAACCTCGGGGACCCACCATTTTGATGATGCTTTTTGCTCCAGTACACTGGCAGCGCCCGTTTCATTAGCAGGTCCATACAGGTGTATTTGTTACATCTTTTCGTCAGATGTAAACCCTTTTAGCAGCACTAGTGTCTGTGATCCGTCATGACTGTTTATCTTGATTGTTTTTTAAATTGCTTAAAACGTTTTCAAATGATGTGCATGTTTCTATTGTAGCTCACCCCGAATATCCTTGGCGGTCCAGGTAATAAATACATTAAATAAATGAATGAATGAATGAATGAATAAAATACAGCTCTCAGAAGCTTCTCACAAATGTGTTCAGTTAGTTCCCTAAAAGGGTATCCCTTACCACCTTTATTTCTGCGTTACATTGCACAAGAAGGCAGGCTTGCCAGCGCTTTACTCCACGTTCTCCCAGAGCTGCCCAGCTCTCAGTGTTTTGCCCGTTCGTATTCCCTCGCCTCTACCCCCGGTCGCTGTTTCCATATGCTCGTCTCCTTTAATACACTCTCAGATACACTTAACACCTGCTGGGTCCCCTTTCCTTATTACTGCCCTGCCTGCTCACAACTGATGACAGTTTAAGACTCTTTGATTGTCTATTCATTTTCAGAACAGGCAGCCTGAAGCCCGGTCAAATGAAACTGACAAAAAAAAAAAAAAAAAAAAAAGAACGTAAGAAAAGCTATAGGTAGCTGAAAAACTGCGAGGAAGCCTGCAAATTGTGGATTTCGCCATTTCTGGTTTTGCGCGGAGTGCTCCTAATGCTACCGGGGACCTGCATTCTTTGTAAGTTACGATACCTTTTGTTGAACCAATGTATGAATTATGCAGGGATGGTGCAGCAAATGGGTGTTTGAGAGTCCTTTTTCCAAATGTGACTCTAAATCTCTTCTTTGTGAGTACAATTTCCCATCGGTGATGGAGCTTTAGTGAGCTCCAGATTACCCAGAACTCAACATTATAAACTCTTAAACTCTATGGAGCTTCATTAAGATCTAGATTAAAAAAAAAAAAAAAGACATATCCCAGATTGTTAAAGGCTGATGGTCAGGACAGGCCCAAGCATTTTAAAGTAGCCACAATAAGGTAGATATTGAAACCTTGGCTGGCTAAGTAACACTTATTCAACTAAATTACAAGGATATTCTGCAGCATGGCTATTGCCCCTGAATATATATGAACAAAGCACTACTTAGCCAGATAAGTAAGTGTTATAAGTACTACTTATCTAGATATCTCTCGTTTGGATATCTATCCCCTAAGTCTTAGCCAGTTATTTTAGGAGCAGTTTTAGTCACAATCTAGCTAGCTAGTTTGTTGTTTAAATTAAGAAGAAACTTCACTTCTTAAAACTTAGGTGGCTAGATTTAGGCCTGCCATTTGAGTGCTTGTTGGTGGTGGTGGTGGTGGTGAGGTTAGGTGGCTAAATCAGCACTACTAGACAGGGGAGTCCTTTTTCTGACTGTGGGAATGCTTCCAAGGCTCTCTTTTTCTTGAGCAGCTAGATCTAGCAGTCTAGACAGTAACTCAGCAGGGTGAGATCTCTAACAGGCTGATACAGTACAATGCGCTCCACTGGAGCGCACTGTTAACCCGCATTTGGACGCGCATTTTCAACGCGCTAGCTTTACCCCTTATTCAGTAAGGGGTAATAGCGCGCCGAAAACGCGCGTCCAACCCCCCCGAAACTAATAGCGCCCGCAACATGCAAATGCATGTTGATGGCCCTATTAGTTATTCCCATGCAATTCAGTAAGTAAAATGTGCAGCCAAGCCGCACATTTTACTTTCAGAAATTAGTGCCTACCCAAAGGTAGAAGTTAATTTCTCTCGGCACCGGGAAAGTGCACAGAAAAGCAGTAAAAGGTGCCAGCTAAAAGAAAACTGCTTTTCTGTGCACCCTCCGACTTAATATCATGGCGATATTAAGTCGGAGGTCCCAAAAGTTACAAAATAGTTAAAAATTAAAAAAAAAAAAATTAAAATGGGCCCGCGGCTCGCGGGTTGAAAACCGGGCGCTCAATTTTGCCGGTGTCCGGTTTCCGAACCTGTGACTCTCAGCGGGTTTGAGAACTGACACTGGCAAAATTGAGCGTCGGCTGTCAAACTCGCTGACAGCCGCCGCTCCTGTCCAAAAAGAGGCGCTAGGGACGCGCATGTGTCTCTAGCGCCTCTTTTTACCGTGGGCCCTAATTTAAATAAATTAATTTACTGAATCGCACTCACAGGAGAGCGGGCGCTCGCCAGCTCTCCCGCGATTTTTACTGTATCGGCCTGATAGTTAGGTGGCTAGATCCCACTGAAAATTGCCCTTTTAATGAATAATAAGGATAAGGTGCATCACTGCTCAATGTAGCCACTAGCAAACTGGGATGTGAAGGCAATATGATCATTATATCGTGGTTGTGAATTTTAGAAAATCTTTTTTTTTTTTTTTCCATGATTCTGATGAGGTGCCAGCTGAAAGAAAACTACCCGTCCATTACTATCATGCCATAATCGTATGAGAATATCCGTAGCACAGTGTAGGCTTTTCCTAGCTGTGATTCCCTTTTTGCTTCGAACTCTCTTCAGAAGTACTGGGCATTCATTTAGGGCAAATAAATAAATGATAGCGCCAGCAGAATGCAGTGTTCCAGGCTCTTTTTGTGAAGATTTCTCAGTCCAGGAGGCCAAGGAGTCTCTTGCTGTTTCAGCTGTCACATAATTCGGCAGGGTCACCATGTTTGCAAGTGCCCTTGTTCCAGTGTGTGATGTCAGTAATTGATAGGTTGTGCTGATTTCTACTGGATGTCTTAAGAGCATAAGAACATAAGAAGTTGCCATACTGGGTTAGACTGAGGGTCCATCAAGCTCAGTATCCTTTTTTTCAGCTGTGACCAATCCAGGATACAAGTCCTTGGCAATTACCCAAATTAAATAAATTCCATGCTACTAATGCCGGCAATAAGCAGTAGGGATGTACAATCGGTTTTCCCGAATTAGGCAATGTCAACGAAATTGCCCAATTTGGAATGGTTCGGGAGAACCGAAAAAAGATTGATTTTTTCCCGAAATTTTGGAAAAAATTCATTTTTGAGTTAGTGCGTGCTAACTCCCGATAGTGCGCACTAACCCAAAAATCAGGGCCCCCGAAAAAAAACAAACCCTGAACCACGGGATAAATGAAATTCCCGCAGAGGGCCCCGAAATGAAGCCTGATATGAAATTTTTACCCAAAGCACATCTCTAATAAGCAGTGTCTATTTCCAGAGCTTAATTATGCTTCGAGTGAAAAATAATGTTTTCGATTTGTTTTAAATGTGCTACCTGCTAAATTCATGGAGTGCCTCCTAGTCCTTGTATTATTTGAAAGAGTAAATAACCGATTCACATTTACCCATTCTTGTCCTCTCATGATTTGGTAGACCTCCATCATCATATCTCTCCTCAGCCATCTCTTCTCCAAGCTGAACAGCCCTAACCTCTTTATCCTTTTGTTATAGGGAAGCTGTTCCATCCCCTTTATCAATTCTCTGTACCTTCACCAGTGCATCTATATCTTATTTGAGATGTGGCAACCATAATTGAACACAGTACACAAGTTGCGGTCTCACCATGGAGCGATACAGAGGCATTATGACATTCTCTGTTTTATTCACCATTTCCTTCCTAATAATTCCTAACATTCTGTTTGCTTTTTTAACCACTGCAACACACTGAGCTCACGATTTCAATGGATTGTCCACTTTGATGCCTAGATCTTTTTCCCGGGTGGTAACTCTTAACATCGTGAAAGTAAACCATGCGTTATTTTTCCCTATATAAAATTTTTATAAAAGATATAAAAGTATATTAATGAAGAGTAATATCTGAAGCCATAAATGTTAAACCAATAAAATACTAAAAGCATAAAACATACTTCCAGTATTTTAAGGTTAAAAGAGGTAGAGCCACCTGTGATTGTACAGAATGTCACTTTTCATGAAAAATATGTGTTAAATGCATAATTTAAAATTGTGTATGGGGAGGTGGGGGTAGGGCGCCAGGCTGGAAGGTTTACCTAGGGTGCCTAATACCCTTGCACCAGCCCTGTGCACAGCAGCAACGCTCCACCCCACCCAGGCATAGTTCATCATGTTTCAGGTCCTAGCACACGTGTTAGACTCCTTGGTCCGTATTTCAAGACGGGTCGGGTGGACAGTACACCCCAGTTGTCGTGCCGCATGCTGAGCCTCGTCTTGTCTTGCCTCCTTGTCTTTTCCCTATCAACACCACAGCGACCTGACTACCTCAGCTCTGCCATCCTGTCTAGCCCCTATCAAAACCACAGCGACCTGACTACCTCCGCTCTGCCAGCCTGTCTAGCCCCTATCAAAACCACAGCGACCTGACTACCTCCACTCTGCCATCCTGTCTTGCACCTATCAACTTTCTGCCACTTTGCCTTGCTGCCATACACCAGACGATTTTACTCCTTCTGGTGTTCTTGCCACTATCATGGTTCCTCAGTGTGTTGATGTTAATCTTTCTGCTGCTTTGTCCCTTTATCGGCACCTTGTGGTTTTTTCTTAAACCCATTCTGCTTGCTATGTTCCCCCTTCATTGTGCTGTAGGATGTTGATGCCACTTGCTTGCCACTTTGCCTATCGTGCTGCCTTTGAGGGTTCATGCATCTGCTATCGGTGCCCTCTTTTAAAGCTGTGGTGTGTTTTTGACACTCTCGCTGCTGCTTTGCACCTCTGTTAAAGCACTCTTCTTGCCACTCCTGGTAACCCTTTGCCCCTTTACATTGCCTTAGGCTATTCATGCCACTTTGGTGCCACTTTGCCACAGTCTAAGTATCTTGGAGCGCTTTTCTTGTTCTTATGCTTGCTCCCCAGAAGTTTCATCAGAAAGCCAAAAATAGGCTGCAAATACTTCCCCCATTGACTTTAATGGGAAAACGGAAAATGAATAAAATGAGTCAAACTAATTGGTTTTTTCCCCCATGAAACGAATGAAATGCATTTGGGTCCTGGCAAAACGAATACAAATCGAAACAAATTTTTTCCTTCTGCACATCCCTAAAAGATATCTTATGGATAAAGTACAAGAGCAATCGATACTTTTTATATCCAAATCATTTTATTTGCCCTCCTTTAAAAAGAGCAGATATAAGTGGGTTTGCAATAAATGGAACTATTAGTGCCATCTAATATGGACATTTTGGAGTTACTGGAAACTTCAGATACTCTTCTGGCAGAAGCCTGTCACTATGGTGGTCTCATTTGTATTGGAACCAGACTGAGACTGAGTTTTAAGATTTATTTATTTATTTATTTAAAAATTTTTATATACCGACATTCATCCAGGATATCATATCGGTTCACAGTGTAACGCAAACATACGCCATGCATGGCGCTTTACATTGAACAAATAAAACATGTTAACAAGGGAATAAAGGGGTAAGAGAACATGGGATAAATTGCATTAAATATTAAACAAGAATTGCAATTATATACATATGTACAATGTTGAGAGACTGAGAGAAAAGGGATTTAGGAATACTAGGGGGAGAGGGGGGAGTGGAGAGCAGAAGGGGGAGAAAAGGGGAGTAGGGGGCGGAAAGAAGAAGGATGGGGCAAAAGAGGGGTACCGAAGGGGGCTGTGGAAAGGAATAGAGGAGAGGAAGAGAGGAGATTAGGTGTATGCTTTGGCAAATAGCCAGGTCTTAAGCTTCCTCTTGAAGGATTTCAGGCATTCCTCTTGCCGTAGTTCAACTGGCATTGTGTTCCAAAGGGTCGGCCCGGCGATGGATAGTGCACGGGCTCTTGTGGAGGTTAGTTTGTGGAGTTTGGGAGAGGGGATAGGCATGGTTGCGAGATGTGCATGTCTGGTAGGCTTATTAGACTGGTGTAAGCGGAAGGATTCATTGAACCAGTTCATTTCAGGATGGTATAAAGCCTTGTGGATGAGAGACAGCGCCTTATATTGTATACGGGATGCTATTGGGAGCCAATGTAGATCTTTTAGAGCAGGTGTAATATGGTCATGTTTGCGTAGGTTGGTCAAGATTCGGGCTGTTGTGTTTTGCAGAATTTGAATGGGATGAATGGCGTTGTTAGGAAGGCCGAGGAGCAGGGAGTTGCAGTAGTCAGTTTTGGCAAGATAGTGGTTTGAAGCACTGTCCGGAAATCAGGAAAACATCGACTTCATACCTTTTTGCAGTTAAAGGTCAGGATATACCCAGATGTTTCTAGACAAACCCAGAAGAAACAACAACAGTTCTTATTAATGAGACCCAGAGTTCTACAAATTGGTGCTTTTTTCCTATTAAAATTTCCCTGCAAATGTTTAGTAAAATTCAAGGTATCTTGCATGTTTTTTATTTGCTATCTCAATTGTCTCAATTCTTATGTGACAAAGTAACACAGCAACCAGAGGGTGTTTTCTCATCAGATCTTCTCACAACTGGCTGAATGATCTCTAATAATAATTGAAATCTCTGTTTATAACTACTGCTATTTCCTTAATCTTTCTTTGGGATTTTCTTAAAATTGTGTGACTTTGGAAATTTAAGAGTAATGGATATTTCCTGATTTCATTTTTTATGTTGTAATTCACTCTTACTTTTCATTGCAAGATGTTTTCTTGTAAAAATATTTGAAAATTGAATAAGTTAAAAAAAGGATTAGGGGGCACTCCATGAAATTAGCAAGTAGCACATTTAAAACAAATTAGAGAAAATCATTTTTCAATCATCATACAATTAAACTCTGGAATTCATTGCCAGCTGATGTAGTTAGGGCAGTTAATATAGCTGGGTTTAAAAAAGGTTTGGATAAGTTTCTGAAGGAGAAGTCCATAAACTAATATTAATCAAATTGACTAAGGTAATAGCCACGCTATGACTGGCATTAGTAGCATGGGATGTATTTAATGTTTTGATTCTTGCCAAGTATTTGAAACCTGGATTGGCCACTGTTATAAACAAGATGCTGGGCTTGATAAGAACATTTCTTATGTTCTTATATAAAAATAACAGCAAGGTTCCAAGATATACTGCGAGGGTTGAAGCAGGAAGAAGAATGGCATCAAAAGGAGTAGAATTCAAGGAATTTCAAATAGTATAAAGGTATCAAACTGACAAGACATAGTGCATGTGATTGGGGAGGGAGTATTACAAACAGCATAAAGGTATCTAAACTCACAAGGTATAGAGTACAAGGTATTGTAAATAGCACAAAGGTGTCATAACCCCCAAAGAATAGCATGTGAGAATCGCAAATAGCACTATATGCAGGGATGGTCATCCAGGGTAAACATTTCCCTGATGCACCTCATTACTATTTTTTGTTTTTCCTGCCTCTCTCCTTAGGTCAGTGATACAGAACACCACTCCATTTCTTTTATGTTGGATTGCTGCTGCAGACACATGGCAGAGGGCTTATGGCCTGCCACCTAACTGGAAGAATGGGCCATGGATCAGCTTGGGGAAAAGTCTTCCCCTTTTCAACACCTTTCCAATGCTTTCTGCTTTGAGTGGCAGAGGGTGTTTCTAGACTAGTACTGCCATCCTCTTCTGATGCCAATGCTAGCAGATGCTGCTTCTGCAGGTGATGCATGCCAGCATTTGTCAGATGTCCCAGAATGTTCCATCAACAGATGTCCTTACCTCAGTGAATACACTGTGTAAATTTCAGGTCCTGTCTCACTTCAAAATGATTCTAGATCAGGGATGTCTTGTGCGATGTCTTCTTTGCTTTTTGGGGGTTGATGCTGGCACTGAAATTGAGGTCCAGGATGGACCATAAGGAAAAAGGCCAGGGGTATCACTTATTCTCTCTCCCTGTACTGCCTGCTCTTCCTAAGGGTTGCTCTCAACACTGTCAGTATCATCATTTCCATCTCCTCACTGGAGGCTAAGACACTACTAACTAATCATTATACATTTTCTTCAGCAATTAGTTTTTCAATTTCTTCTGATACAGAGAACCTCAGACAAGATTCTTCCTCTGAATCAGTTGTTGAACATACTGCCTCCATTACCTCAGAAGCAGTAATCATGGTGAAGTGCATTGCTGGCATTGGGTATTGCATTTCTGCTGCCACTGTCCTTGCACCTGCCCTGCTAATGCCAGTCTCCGATGGCTCTCCCACTTTTTGCTCTGCTTCAAAACAAGAGAAAGAACATCAGGTGGTGGAGGCATATTCTCTCCCAATTTCTTCTGACTTGAGCTTGTTTCCAAACCTGTCTTTCTGTGGCTATAAAAAAGGTCTCTTTAAAGATTAAGGGCAAGACTGCATTTTTTCTTGCTGCTACTAGTAATGCTACTTGTACTTCTTACAGGCTGGGCTCACTCTGCAGCAACACCCAATTTTCTGCTCCTGATATTCCCTCCTCTGTCCTTTTCTTGCAGTAGCAAGAAGGAATTTGAAGTTGCTACTGGGGATTTTGATACCACAATAGACTGCAAAATCTAACAGAGCAAATGGAGTTCTTTGTACATGCTAGATGACAGCTATAGGAATGCTAAAACGATGCTTCACCGTGATTTATCCTCCATTCAGTTTGCTTACTAACTAGTCCTGTCTTTGCTCCCAGGAGGCTGCCATGCTACATAAACAAGTATTGGTTGTATAGTTTCCAGATAGTCCCTATCTGCACCTGCTCTTTGCTCAGTACAGCCATAAACTTTAATAGGCCATAGACTTCAATGGGAAACAAACAAATGAGACAGATATTTTTTTTTTAATTCATGGGCATCCTCCATTCATTTCTGGGGTTCATGAATGAAATAAAAATGGAATCATTTGTTGCATTTTACCTATTTGTTTCAAGTGAATGCACATCCCTACCATCAGTTTATAACATTGCTCTGGCAGAGCAGATCCATTCCTCATTGCTTACTCCCAGGGACAGACAGTAGCTTTCTGAAATCTATCTGGCTAATAATAGACTTTTCCTCCAGTAATTTATCCAAACATCATTTAAACCCAACTACTGTATGCTCCAAGAACGCATTCGCCAGCTTGATTGTGGTCAGATGAAAAATACTTTCTCCAATTTTAAATCCGCTACCTATTAGTTTCATGGAATATCATGGCCAATGTATTAAAAATGTTATGTGTAATTTTGCTACACTGCTACTTTCTAGGTCTGTCCTGAAAAATAACTAAATTGCATTAAGATATAGCTATGTTTTATTTATGCATTTTCAATTTAAACAAGATTCACATCTTGATAGAAAACAAGGCATTGAAATATGAAAGAAATAGATCACCACCATAAATAACACAAAAATCTCATATTCAATCCCTTTAAGACCTCAAAAAGAAGGGGGAGGTCCAATTCACAACCCAAGGAATTATATTTAAAGAAAACAATGATTGATTAATTGAACAGCTATGCTACACTTATGGGGAACTAGTCATGAGTTATTATGGCTGGGGGATGGCAGGAGAGTTAACAGAGGGTGTTTTACCAATCAAAAATTGGGTCAAAAAATATAGATGAATTATCCCGATATTTGACCATGCCTTTGCAAAGGAATTTAAGGAAAAAAATCCCCCCTATTTGCTGAACCTGAGAACGTATTCTAGAAACTGCTTGCGCTTTTTTTGAGTCTGTCTGGAGACGTCTGGGAAAACATTTACTTTAAACTGCATAAAAGGTTCTAATCTATGTCAAAGGAAAAGTCTCAACAGCCAGTCTTTGTCCGGTTCAAGGACCAACGATACAATGAGCGTTGCTGGAGCTGCCAACTCGGTGTCCGAAGTCTCAAGCAAAGTGGAGACATCCTCAGAGGGAGTCTCCACAGATCCCAAAGACTCCGTTCCTTCTCCCTGTGTTACAGCCGAATCCCTTTTAAACAGCGGTAAATCTTAGAAATATGGGGTATTGCCTTCTCAGGAACCTGTACAATTTCAATTAAATGTCTCTTAAGCATCTCTCTAGGAGATATTAAAGGCACTTTGGGAAAGTTAATAAATCTGAGATTTGTATTCCTCACAGTCCTTCTCTAAATTTTCAATTTTTAAAGCCAGATTAACATTTTCCTTCATCAGTACAAGCTGGGTTTGTTGGACTGAGTTTGCTTGGGCACGTACAGCAATAAGTTGTTGTCCCAAATCAGTAGTAGTATTACTCAGAGACTTTTTGGTCCAGTTCATTACGTTTCTGCACGCCAGGGGAAAGCTGTTGAAAAATAGAGCTCCGAAGCTCTACTATGGCGTCTCAAATGGCCTCCAAGAAGAACACAGATGGCATCTGAACAGGCAGCAGCGAGGAGGGCAGTAAAGGTTCACCAGGAACTTCCTCGTCAACTCTCACAGTTCTACCCTGTATGCCTTCTCAAAAATCATCCTTACCCGGCTGTCCTAGATTAACCAAAGGACTGGCAGCTGCCGGGATTGCCCCGTCACTCCCCCGCTGAGATTGCCGTACTCACAACCAGATCCGACGGCATCTCCGTTGACTCCTGGGGGATTCTCGCAGATGCAGGGTTAACGTGCGGCGTTCCCTCTGCCGGGCTCAACGGTAAAAGAGAACCAGGGAGTGAAGGGAGCTCAAATTCCCCTCCCACACACTCCAGTGGCTGGATCCCCAGCACTGGGCTGCTGTGCACGATGTGGGCATCCTTTGGGCCCACCGAAGATTACGTTGGAGGGGGCCGTGGAGAAAGGCACCATCCTCAGTTTCCTCCTCCTGCCCATTGAAGGAGAAAAAAAAAAGCCAAAGGAAGAACTATAAGGATAGCTGCCCGAGAGGAATCCACACGCTGCAGCCTATTGGTCAGCCATCTTGGATTCCTGCCCAAGATATAGTCATTTTTTTGCAAAAGCAGGTCTGCAAAGCTTTTTCACACTGTGCTTGCAAAATTCCCCAGTAATCAGCTGTTTGCATGATTTGGTATCATAGCAGCTCATTACTGGGAAATTTGAATGAACTTTCATATGTAGTGGACAGCATGTAAAAGTTTACTACTGTGAAGCTTACTTTTGAGAAAGTTTTTAGCAAATGGGGTTCTGTGAAAAAGTTTGTGCAAAACACCTGTAATTTAGCATTTTTACATGTTTGTGGGTGTTTTGCACTATTAACTGGGGCACTCTTTACCCAGTTCCCCCTAACTAGTTGGCCCTCCCTTAACATTCAACTGTCACGAAATCCTTGACAAATCAATACTGAAACACATTTGATTTGGGATATATGTGTATGGGCCACAACTTTATTACTAGTAATAACAGCGTGACATAATTTCAGGTGCTGAGCCTCAACATTCTAAGCACACAAATTTCACCCCACATCTATCAACCTCATTAAGAAGGTCCTGCACCGCCACCATTCACAGAGTCATTCCCAAGGCTAGTAATGCAACACACGCCCTTCACCTGCCATGCTTGTAGTTCTGGTTACAGTCCTATGCTATACTATGGGGCTGCTTATCCTGCCCCAGAGCAGCATCCCTACCAAGGCCTTCCATGGATCTCAAGGCCTTGCTTGTCGCTTGCCAAGCTGGAAAGCCTCCACGCTCATACTCTGTGCTTTATGCCGGCAACAATTCCCTGTATGCTGCCCCGCAGAGCCCCTCCACCAGAACAGTGTTAACACAATTACCTAGCATAGCCAGACTTATGAGAAGCAGGAACAGGGAGAGGGAGGGCCACGTCTAGCTGGCAGGGTAGCAGTGACCCAAAGGAGAGAAAGAGGGCCAGGCCCTTCCATTTAAATCACCACTTTACCCCTCCCTCAATGCAAGTGGTTGACCAATCACCTTGACACCTGGCCAGTTGGTGACATCACCGCATAGCCATATACATTGCTGAGAGTTCCCATCATGCAGTGCTATGACCAGATGACCTGTGCCAAGTCACTGGCAGAGGGGGATTTTGAAAAAAATGCAGCATTAATCACTACGAGTAACACCTTTTCCCTTCTCCCTCATCCCATAGCCCAGCGGAAAAGACATCCACCACCTTCCCCCCCGAAGATGGATGGGGCTCCGGAGCTGGTGAGTCACTGCCTTGCCCACCACCCAATATCCACAGAAATAGGGGTGAGGTCTGCAATGCATCTTGAGTGCAAGTGAGAAGCAGGGTGGTTTCAATCCGGTCAGCTGAATGTGGGTTGAGAGGCCCCATGAGCATCCTGTTACCAGCAGCACCCGCTCACCACTTACAGATGTTGCCTTCGGAGGGTGGTGGGCATCCTTTTGTCATTAAAAAAAATCCCTATTGTGAAAAAAATTCGTTCTTTAGTACATCAGTCTCCAAGTGTATAAACTTCATTGGCCTTGATGTGAATCTTCCCCCGTGCTTGAAACAAATCTACGCCTGCAGCTCTTATTTATTATTTATTTTTTTATTTTATTTGTACAATTTTTCTATACCGTTGCACAGAAACAAGTTCTATCTCTACGGTTTACAGTAATCACATTTTAAGAACATGGTAAAAAGGAAAAAGAGAATAACTACTAAGTATTTCTATAGCGCTACTTGATGAACACATTAAGTTCCTCGAGATGTCGTGTGATGTTTATTAGATTTGTATTGATTCTTTTTATACATTCTGCTTGTTTTAATTTTTATGTTCTATTATGTATGTTTTAAATTGTAAATCGCCTAGAGCTTTGGCAGTAGGTGATGATTAATACATTCAAAATAAGGATAAAAATTTGAAAATAGGACCTGGTTGTCTAGACGGACCCAGACCCCTCTTACCGAAAGACAACTCCCTGGTATTCTAATGGTGGCCCGGAGCACCCCCCAACTCTGGGCCTGGTGAATACTGTCTTTCAAAATGGTGCCTGCTGCCTGGCCTTTGCCCTATCACAGAAGGGGGCAAAGGCAGGTTGGTACCGTTCTGAAAAATGGCATTGACCAGGTTAAGGCCTAATGGGCCCGCCGGGCCACCACTGGACCACCAAAGATTTTTTTTTTTAAGGTAGGATGTTTTGGGGATAGAGGCTCTCTCTAGACCACTTGGGTTTATTTTATTTGTAAGGGGGAAGGGAGTGTTGAGGGCCACTAGAAAAAACAGGGATTTGGGTGACTGTAAAGGGGGGGGGGGGTCCTGGGAGTGGGGGCAGCTACTGGGGTTGCATGGAAGGGTCTTTGTGTGTGGGGGTTACATATGGGGGGGGGGCTTTGATTGAGGCAGGAGGAATTTCGAAACGAGGGGAAGGGATTAGGCAGGGGGCAGGGGGTCTCCAAACAACTTTAAAGTGGTTTTTTTTTTTTTAAATTTACACTTTTGGATCACCTCGACAGGTATGGAGGGGGTGGGATTTTTTAATCTTGGGTGGGATTAGTTTTGCACCGCATAACCCTTTAAATTTTTCCAAGAGAACATCGGGACCTGTGATATTGTCCTAATGCTCCCATGGATATATAGTATATTGTATATAGTATTGTATATAGTATTGTATATAGTTGTATATAGTTGTATATATAGTATATTGTATATAGTATATTGTATATAGTTTTGATGATATGTATATAGTGATTTTGCTGTTCTCAATTTTATGTAAGGGCCCTGCCCAAAAGTTAACCTGTTTGCAATGTTATATGTAAGGGTTCTGCCCAATGGTTCCTGTTTAACTGTAAACCGATACGATGTGTGAACGGCTATCGGTATAAAAAAGACATTAAATAAATAAAAAAAAAATGGAAAAATATCGACATCTTTTCAGTTGCTGTTAAAATAGCACAGCTTCGCTTTTATTTTTGGCAAGGCACATTATGTTATTAGCATATGATTACTAGAAAGTGAATGGTGAATAAAACGGAAAATGTCATAATGCCTCTGTATCGCTCCATCGTGAGACCGCACCTTAAATACTGTGTACAATTCTGGTCGCCAAAATGATAAAGGGAATTGGAACAGCTCCCCTATGAGGAAAGACTAAAGAGGTTAGGAATTTTCAGCTTGGAGAAGAGACGGCTGAGGGGGGGGATATGATAGAGGTGTTTAAAATTATGAGAGGTATAGAATGGGTAGATGTGAATCGGTTATTTACTCTTTCAGATAATAGAAGGACTAGGGGGCATTCCATGAAGTTAGCAAGTAGCACATTTAAGACTAATCAGAGAAAATTCTTTTTCACTCAACGCACAATTAAACTCTGGAATTTGTTGCCAGAGGATGTGGTTAGTGTAGTTAGTATAGCTGTGTTTAAAAAAGGATTGGATAACTTTTTGGAGGAGAAGTCCATTACCTGCTATTAATTAAATTGACTTAGAAAATAGCCACTGCTATTACTTGCCAGGTTCTTATGGCCTGGATTGGCCACTGTTGGAAACAGGATGCTGGGCCTGATGGACCCTTAGTCTGACCCAGTATGGCATGTTCCTGTATTCTTCTTATTTTCTTACAAATGCGTTAGCTGTTCTGCATGCATTTGTAAATTATATGCATGCAAATGCATGCAAATCAGTTAATTTCAATAGGGGAAGATTTTTACCCAAATATTACGTGATATTGTGAAGATTGTGTGATGTTGCACGATATGGGCTATCCCGTGATAAACATTGTTTTACATGCATTATAGGCTTATCGTGGCTTAGTAAATCTATCTCTTGGTTAGAATTAATCATCTTATGATCTCCAGGTAGAAGAAACAGGTGAGCATTAGGTTTCAAGAATCTGTACAAGAATAGACTTTCAGTTTTCCCCAAGTTTAATTTCAATTTATTTGAAGATAACCAGTGCATATCATGGAGACTCGGTATATGCAAATGTATCACATACATATTCATTGTGGCTATCCTAAAAACCCGACTGGCTGTGGGGACGTCAGGACAGGTTTGCAAAGCCCTGACTTAACTGCTTCTGTCTCTTGACTCTTTCAGTGTTGTCACTGGTATAGCAAACGATATAATCTGCAAAAATATGATAAATGGCATCTAGATCAGACAAGAGCTCTACAAATAGTCCTCAGATAGATGTTAGACAGCATTGCAGAGAGTGCTGAGCCTTTGGGAAACACCGTGATGAAAAGGCATCCCTTCATTTTCTCCTTCTGGAACTTGGTCAGGCAGATAAGATTCAAAACAGGGCAAAATGGTGTTACAAATCTCCAAAAGAGCAGTACTAACAAAAACTGGTGAGCAGCACCAAAACCTCGATAAAGTACGTCTAGGCTCGTTACCAGCAAGGCCTCGGTGCTGTGGTCTGCCGTAAAAAACCAAACTGCAGATACTAGTCCGACACTTCGTGATTGTCAACAAGCCTCTGTCTATTCATTTGAGGAGCGTGTTTCAAAATTAGGGCCGGCTTTAGGCTCATCGGCCTCCTGAGCGAAAAAAAACCCACTCAAATTAGTGCCTCCACCGCTGCCAGAGTGAAAAATGCCGGCTTCATTTCAGGCCGGCGCATGTAGGCCTTTCCCCCTTCTCTATCTGCCCCAGCCCGGCCCTGCCGACAGGAAAACAGCCATCTTTATTTATTTATTTTATTTGAAAATTTTTCTATACCGTCCTTAAGTTAAATACCATCACAGCGGTTTACAGAAGGGCACGATAAAGAGAAATATGGTATAGATATGGTATATGGTATAGATTACAAATTATTCGTGTGCCATCATAGTACGGTAACAATTGAAAATAATAAACTAGGTGTGTAAGTTAATCCTGATTGTTAGGAACAAATTAGGCAGTTTGATTTTAACATTAATATGCTTATGTAGGTTAATAAAAAACTTCTAGCTTGGTGCATCCTGATCGCTCAACTATTTTTCTCCTTTTCTTTCTCTCTCTGTGTGGGAGAGGGAGGCGCCAGCAGCAGCGGGAGGAGGAGGCAGATTTCGGAAGAGTCAGGGCCCCAGCGCATTCTCCCCTGATTGGCAGCAGCACCTCAGCCTTGCGCACCCCGGGGGGGGGGGGGGGGGAAGGGGATGGTACTGGGCAGCCGCTTTTCTTCACCCTGTGGGTCCTAACCTTCTTGACACCAGCGGCTGGATCAGGACAGGAAGAGAGGTGCTTGGCGCTCCCCCTACGTCTTGGTGCCCCCGTGCGACCGCACAGGCTGCGTTACCCCCCCCCCCCCCCCCCCCGAAGCCAGCCCGGTTAAAAAAAAAAAAAAAAAACTGGACGCGGGATTTAGAAAGCAGTAGAAAATATAACGCTCTTAAACCGCCTCCATTCAACGTGCACCCCCACGTGGAAAAAAAAAACGCCACATTTATTCCCCCCTCCCTCTTTATATCCACTCGCTCGCAAACGTTGAAAAGCGGAGACCCCTTTCCCCCCCAAGGTCCTTTCTCCAACGCAAAGTTTGACTGAGTTGCGCGCAGCCCTTTCGGAGTTATAAGGGGGACACGCGCGTTCGCAAACGCGCAAACAGCGGCGGCTCGCTGTTCACAATACTTATTCACCAGGTTAGAGGCGTTTACTATCTCACAACATTTTTTTTTTGTGCCGTCCTGTTTCGTGGACTCTTTAATGTTATTATTTATTTTTTTAATTAAATTATAGACCACCCCACCCACCTTACTTTTCTTCTCGTCGTCTTTACGACCCTTGCTAAAGTTTTGTTCTGGGGTAGTTTGGGTAACGCGCAGGCTTTGTGTCGCGTGCTTTCTGGAGGCCTCCTCTGCTTTTGCCGTAAACAGCGCCCACAGGCATTCAGCGCCATCCGATCAGCCTTTTTTTTTTTTTTTGTACGGAACTGAGGCTAAAAGCCATCTAAACCCCCCTCCCCCCCTCCCGAGCTGACGAGAGTTTCTAACCATTTCAATATGCCCTGTGAGTTTGTTTTTTGGGGGGAAAAAAAAAAGCAACCCTATTGTTTAAAGTGTTTAATTGCCGCACGATTACGGGATCCGAGCGGCGTATGAAAGATTCATAGATCGCTGATTATCGTACTGGAGGAGAAAGCGATCTGTTTGCAGGAGTTTGCATCCAAAAGGCACTTTTACTGTGATGACCCCCCACCCCCCCCTCCCCCCCCCATCCACCCAACCCCCCCTTTGGCTGCCGAGTGTAAAATAAGAAAACTATTACCCAGCTGGGGTGACAATAGGCTCCCACCGTGCTGTTCTGCTCAGCCTGCAGCTGCCAGTGAAAGTGGAAACTGCAGCAGCTGGAGGACGTTCTTTTCTTACCGCCTGTTTCTATGGCCCCGAGTGGCCCCCCCGCTGGCTCAGTGTATTTTCTATGCAAAACTGTTGAAGAAGTGACATTTTAAAAGTTCTGACCTTTTTTTTTTTTTTTTTTAACCTGAACCGAGACATACATTTTTTAAAGCCTTCTGACGGGGCTGCCCGTAGGAGCTGTGCTGCTGGCCATTAACGCTATAATAACAAAAATAACGTTTCCAAATTTAAAAAATTCCACGGCGGACGTGAGAGACGGAGGCGACCTTTCTCCGGGATAGGATGGCCATGCGGAATTTAGAACTGCCCCGGTTATTGTTACAGAAAGTGGATTACGATGACGGACTTCAAACACCCAGGGAAAGCAATATTATGAAATGCTATTCAGCTATTTAATATCTCGCTTTAAAAAAAAAAAAAGAGAAGGGAGACAGAAGACCAGGCTGACAAAAGTATTTATTTATTTTTGTAGGGACACTTTACATTGAAAATAGAAAATAACTCAAACTGGGCAGGCTAGACAGATCTTTTTGGCCTGCCAGGAATCAGGAAGCATATTCCTTTACAGAGGAAATGCTGAAGATGCTGACATCTACCAAGCAAGAAAGAGATCTTATGGTGGCTACATCCAATGATACCAAGAAGCGAAATAATACACGAAGGTGGTGTCCCAAACAAGAGGAATGCTATGATACACAGGGAGAGGCATTACTAGTAGAGAAAAGGAAGTGAATATTATGCCAGTGTACAGGTCATTGATAAGACCTAACCTGGATTATTGTGTCTTATTCTGTAGGAAATATTATTCCTAACCTGGATTATTGTGTCTTATTCTGTAGGAAATATCTCTGGAAGGAGATAAACAGAATGGAGATGGTTCAAACAAGGGCTACTAAAATAGTGCAGGGTCTGCACCAAAAGTCCTTTGAGATGAGACTAAAGGATCTAATTATGTCCTTGAAAAGAGGAGAGACAGAGGAGACATAACAAAGACATTCAAAATACTCAAAGGTATTAATAACGCACAAAAAATAAACCTTTTTCAATAGAAAGGAACGAGGGTGTTGTGGCTCCCGGCCGCGGCAGGGCATGGCCAGTCTCCCACCTACCTCCTCTGTTGCTGGCCGCTTCCCAGTGTGGTGGGCCCTGCTCTGAGACCGGCCCGACCGCGGCCTCCCACGCGGCACTGAACGCCGTCCTCCTCCTTCCAGTGGGGCTCTCCCTAGGGGCGCACACGTGCGCGGGATACTCCGCCTTTTAAAGGGGCCGCAGCGGGAAACCTCGATCCTGGCCCCGATGGACGACGTCACTTCGGATGGGTATATAAACCCTGCCTCAGTCTCCAGCACTTTGCCTTTGCAACAGGTCGTCTCCTCGGAGCGCTAGTTGTTGAACCAGACGTCTCCAGTTCCTGTCTTCAGTTCCTGATCCTGGTCCTGGTTCTGTTCCTGTTTCTGCTCTAGTTCTTGGCTCCTGAGTGCAATCCCGGCGTTCCAGTTCCTGCTTTTCTGCCCGTGCCTCTGTTCCTGATTCCGGTCTCTCCAGTTCCCGTGCTTCCTTCCTCGGCTTGATCTCCTGGTTTTGACCTCGTCTTGTCTCTGCTTGTCTTGACTCGGCCTGGTTCCTCGTCCTTGCCTGTCTGCTGCCTGCCCCGGACCCTCGGATTGGACACTCGTTCTGCACCTCTGCTGCCAGTCCTGTACCCGGACCTCTGGCTTTGTCTTCGTCTGCATGACTTCCGTCCTCAACGAGGCGACCCGCACCTAAGTCCTGCCGGCCCCAACACCCAAGGGCTCAACCTGCGGGGAACGAGGGCTGGAATAGGTGAAGCTCCAGCCGGGTTGTCCTCACCTGCACCACCTGCCGGCGCCGAGATGCATTGGGGGCCATCCCTCAGTAGTAGCATCATCTCTCGTCCCGGTCCAAGGATCCACAGTCATAACAACAAGGGATCATGATATAAGACTGAAGAGAATAACAGGAAATATTTTCTTGAGAAACATCAGGAATTTTGTTTTTTAAGGGAAAAGGTGGTAGATACATAAAGAACCTTTCCGGAGTAGGCGGTGGAGGATAAAATATAATAAGACTTCAAGAGGGCACTGAGGGTGCATGTGGGAAAAAAAAATCCATTTGTTTGGTTTTTTCATTTACTATTTTTGTTTTGTTTGTGCATTTTAACTTGTGCTAAATCATTTTAGTGCAGGATAAAATTTAGAAGTGAAACAAAATTGAATTTAGGGGGTTGAACAACAACAAAGGTCATCGTGATTTCCTTGTCCTTTAAAAATGACAGCACAATCCCTAAAAAGTACAGGGATTCTTAGATGCCAAAGTACATGAGAAAGCAGAATCACGACCTAGCAACAGCACAGGCTGATCTAGCAGGTTATATATTAGAGGATCATTGTATGCGACTGGCATTTCGACCAAGCCGGGTCTGTTTGGCAGGCTACATAGAACTAGTAGTAATCCACAAACCAGGAGGATACCAGATCTGTCTTGCAGGTCAATTGCTCTGGCTCTGCCTGGCAGGCTACGAAGAACTAGAAATAATCAACTGGAGTTAGACATTGTAGAATCAACAACTATGAACTGTACGTGTAGGGTCCTGACCACTAGAAGTAGAAATGTAAAATGACATGTGATATGATTATTACTGCTAATTTGTTAAATTTGCATTATGCAAATAAAGATACAAACACCATAGCATAGCTGAGTCACTGAGACAGGATGGTGGTAGTGGGGTACCATCTGGAAAAAGCCATAGGGAATGAGGAGACCAGTTGTTTGGGCATTTAGTTTATTTCAAATTTTTGTGGTTAGAATGGGAAGGGCGTGTTACAGTGTGAGGAGATAGCTGGTCTTTTACCAAGACTTATAAGTCAATTGCCAACAACACGATCATCATAAACAACTAGATACGATAACCAATAGTAATAGCACCCAAAACTACAATCTTACCATGCAGCAGAGGCCTCATGGCCACCTGAGGAGCCCATCTTGACAGTGAACAAAGAGTAGAAGAGGGCCCGTGGCTGACAGAAGAGCCACTGGCAGCCACAGAGGCAGAGAGAGAGTGTGTTTATGAGAGAGTATGTGTGAGTGAAAGGGGATGTATGTGGGAAAGAGACAGGGAGCCAGTGGGTGTGACTGAGAAAGTATGTGCGAGCGAGCGAGGAAGAGACGGATCTCACATAAATTTAATGTCCTCGCTCTCCACTGGAGAAGTGCCAAGAGGGACACTTCTCACTGGCTCTTGACACATATGAGAGCCAGTAATGTGACTGTGGTTAAAAAAAAACAAAACTTTGCCTCTCCCTAACATAGGTCATCACACTGTTCAGTCTCCAAGTTCATGAAATAGCTGCTGCACCTTCCATTTTACATAGTCATAAGAACATAAGAAAATGCCATACTGGGTCAGACCAAGGGTCCATCAAGCCCAGCAACCTGTTTCCAACAGTGGCCAATCCAGGCCATAAGAACCTGGCAAGTACCCAAAAACTAAGTCTATTCCATGTAACCATTGCTAATGGCAGTGGCTATTCTCTAAGTGAACTTAATAGCAGGTAATGGACTTCTCCTCCAAGAACTTATCCAATCCTTTTAAAGTGACTCCAGATCAGAGATGTCTTTTGTGATTTCTTCTCTATATCCTTGGGGACTGATGTTGGCACTGGAGTTGAGGTTGAGGGTAGACCCTGAAGAAAAATTCTGGAGGCATCACTCATGCTTTCTACCTGCGCTGCCTGCTTTTACTGGGTGTTGATCTCAACATCGTCAATATCGCTATCTGCCCCCATTACTGAACTGTACATGTTGAAGCTTTTGAACATATAGTTCTATTTATTGGGGTAGATTTTGGAAAAGTATGCCCGCTCGTACTTTTGTTCGCGCACCAGGCGCAAAAAAAAGTACGCCGGATTTTTAAGATACGAGCGTATCTTATAAAATCCTGGGTCTGCGCGTGCGCTGAGCCCTGCGCGCGCTGCCCGTTCCCTCCCCCCACCTTCCCCTCCCTTCCCCTACCTAACCCACCCCCCCAGCCCTATCTACACCCCCCTACCTTTATCGCGAAAGTTACGCCTGCCCCAGGCAGGCGTAACTCGCGCACGTTGGTCGGCCGCCGCTGCACCATTCCCTGGCCTGGGAGCGATTTTGTAGGCCTTGGCCACACCCCAATTTGGTGTTGGGTAGCCCTGATTGGGTGGGCCTGAGCCGAAAGTGGGTGGACCGTGGCCCACCCAGGCCCACCCGTGGCTATGCCACTGTTCAGGTTCTTGAGGAACCTCTCCTCAAATTCTGGATAGTAAAGATATGTACTTGAACCAACCCATCAGTAATTTAACTTAGCTTCCTTTCTAACGTCTAGATGGGTGAAACAAATTCCTTTTAAATAGCACTTTTGTCTTATGGGTGTGCTCTACCTACTAGTTATATTTATTTATTTATTTATTTATTTATTTATTTACAGGTCGATACAGTAAAGTGTGCTCCGGAGCGCACTGTCAGCCTGCTCTGGACGCGTGTTTTCCCTTACCCCTTATTCAGTAAGGGGAGGAAAACACGCGGCCCACCCGCGGCACCTAATAGCGCCCTCAACATGCAAATGCATGTTGATGGCCCTATTAGGTATGCGCGCGGGATCCAGTAAGTAAAATGTGCAGCCAAGCCGCACATTTTACTCTAAGAAATTAGCGCCGAACCAAAGGTCGGCGCTAATTTCTTCCGGCGCCAGGAAAGTGCACAGAAAAGCAGTAAAAACTGCTTTTCTGTGCACCCTCTGACTTAATATCATAGCGATATTAAGTCGGAGGTCCCCAAAAGTAAAAAAAAAGTAAAAAAAAAAAAAAAAAAAAAAAAAATTTGAATTCGGCCCGCGGCTGTCGGGCCAAAAACCGGACGCTCAATTTTGCCGGCGTCCGGTTTCCGAGCCCGTGGCTGTCAGCGGGCTCGAGAACCGACGCCGGCAAAATTGAGCGTCGGCTGTCAAACCCGCTGACAGCCGCCACTCCTGACAAAAAGGAGGCGCTAGGGACGCGCTAGTGTCCCTAGCGCCTCCTTTTGCCCATTTTTCCCGCGTCACCTCATTTAAATACTGAATCGCCCGCACCGGCGAAGGGCCGGTGCGGGCGCCGGGAGAGCGGGCGTTCGTCCGCTCTCCCGCGGTCTTACAGTATCGACCAGTTACTTACTTACTGTTATGCTGCTTTTTCCAAACAAGCCCACAGCAGCTTCTTTAAGTTCAAACATCATATCCTAAAAGACACAGCCCCTAAAGCCGCTCCTAATAAATATGGTGGTGCTGCTACTGAGATCCTGAAAACCCTTAAAATGGAAACCTTTGTTAAGTAGAGGGTAAGCACTGAACATTTTTTAATTGTATTTATTTATTTATTTATACAAATTTCTATTCCACTGATTCGCAAATCTCAGTGGAGTACAAAGAAACATACAAAATAAAATCGAACAAACAATAACTTAATATCAAACTGCACTAACAATTAAGGGGGAAAAGTTACTGGAAACCTGAACTGTAGGAGACAGAAGGGAATCACATCAGTCAGGGAAGGCCAGGGTCAATAAATAAGACTTTAGCAGCTTCCTAAAAAGAAGCAGGTCCTTTTCTGTTCTGATTTCTAGCAGGAGTCTATTTCATAGGGCTGGGCCTGCAATAGAAAAAATGTGCTTGCGAGACTCCAGTCGTTTTTGGTTTGTTTTTTTATTTCATTCTCTTTTTTTTTTATTCATTTGAAGTAAAAACAAATAACAAAAGATGTTTAAGAAAGAAACACACACAAAAAAACAAACAACATAAGAAAAAATGTCATTTGAACAGCACATGGCTGTTCAAGAAAATGCCCAGTGTCATTTTGAAATAGAAACCTAGGACAGACTCAACTAGGGATCACTCCTGCCTCTTGGATGGGGTAAGTGCTGGGGAAAGATGATCCAGAGGTCTGGAGGGCAAGCCAGGAGGGGACGTTTTGATGCTGAATTTCAAAAATGAAAGAAAATGAAAACAAATGAGATTTAATTTAAATTTCTTTTATTTCGTTTTCAAAAACAACAGGATATAAAACAGAAAACTTCAAGTGGAAGCACATCCCTTCTCTTTTGTTCTGTCTGGTGCTGTCACAGATTATGGGGGTGCATTTGTTTTGAAACACGAATAGCACTGCTGCCATTTTTTCAGATCAGGGCCCAGTGAGGCAGGAGCAACTGGGAATCACTTCTGCCCCATTTGGATTTTGAAGACCCCATGGAAGGGGTATGAGGCATCTGGAGAAGGGAGGGGTAGTGGGCCTCGGGAAAGCCTGGGGTGGGATTTCAGTTTTTAAATTTCAGCAATGCTGCGTTTTGTTTTGGCAGAGGGAATCTGGCCCCTTAGTTTCATTTAGTTTTTCTTTTGTTTTTCAGCTTTATTTTCTGTTCCTTTTTTATATTTGTTTCAAATAAACAAAATAAACATAAACATCAAATGACATGAAAAGCCCCACCGAAAAAAAAAAAAATCAAAATGAAAAAATGAAATGAAACTTTTTTTTTTTTTAATTGAATTCCTGTGCCAATGATAAATGAGGCACAGAGCATGACAGACTGGGGAAAAACAGGTCTAGTAGTTACCCTGTAGTCCTCCATAGACACAGCCCCAGCCTCCTGTAATTGTACAGCCATGGAAGAAACCACTTAATTAGTTTGTTGCCAAATAAGTGACAACCTGCCACAGAATAAACATACCTGAAGCTTTTCCATCTCCTAATTCAATCTTTTGAAGAAAGTCACAAAGTGCCTTTCTTCAGTTTCAGCTCTCTCTGCTTCCGCTCCAGCCATTCCCTTCATAAATAGCCTGCAGGGAACAAGGAAGAGATGGAAAGAGGCTGAGGCTGTAACACATGAAAGAAGAGACAATCTGCTCCATAATCCAGCCTCTTTCCTTCTCTTGGGTCCTTCTGTCTAATCCAGTTTCATCTCTCCCTGGATGGGAGAGATGAAACTGGAATAGACAGTCAGAATGTTTGAGCTCTCAACGTTATCTTAAATCAAACCAAATAATATTTTGATATACTGTAAATCCCAAATGGAGTGATATCCCTTTAGAAAAAATTCATCTTCATAGAAAGATTCTTGCACCTGCATATGTGGCCAGTCATAGACCATTTACAAAGACTTGGAAGCCTGCAACTGTTGATATCTCACGGCTGGCAGAGAGGGCATTCATTTCAGTTCACAGAAGCCTTGATGACAGACATTGCTGTTGACAAGTTTCACCCCCTTTTTGTATCTGTTACCATGTGCCCCATATATATGCACACATATCTTTCTGTGTAATTAACAGCATAACAAACTGTTGATGTCAAGGGCATTTTTAGCATAAGAAGCTGCTTATGTAAAGTGACATTTCACAGTTGAAGCACATTTTCTTACTATAAATGCTGTTTTCTGTAGAAAGCAGGATGAATTAGCCATGACATGTGAGTGACATCATCTGTCAGCACCGAATGAACTCGACTCTCCTATCCAGTAGAGCTTTTAGATCTACTGAGCATGTGTGGGATTTCCCACACAGGCATTGCCTCTTGAGCTTCCTCAGTCAATATTAGAACTAATTTCAGCTCAGCAGTTGACTTTTCAGGGAGGCTGGCAGTATTTAGTATGGTTAATAGCGTATGGAATGGCTGCCCTATGAGGAAAGGCTAAAGAAGTTAGGGCTGTTCAGTTTGGAGAAGAGATGACTGAGGGGGGATTTGATAAAAGTCTACAAAATCATGAAAGGACTTGAACAAGTTAATGCAAATCGGTTGTTTACTCTCTCAGATAATAGAAGAACCAGAGGGCACTCCATGAAGTTAGCATGTAGCACATTTAAAAGTAATCAGAGAAACTTCTTTTTCACTCAACGCATAATTAAACTCTGGAATTTGTTGCCAGAGGATGTGGTTAGTGCAGTTAGTGTAGCTGGGTTTAAAAAAGGTTTGGAGAAGTTCTTGGAGAAGTCCATTCCCTGCTATTAATCAAGTTGACTTAGAAAATAGCCACTGCTAACATCAGTAGCATGGGATATGCTTAGTTTTTGGGTACTTGTCAGGTATTTTTAGCCAGGATTGGCCATTGTTGGAAACAGGATGCTGGGCTTGATGGACCCTTGCTCTGACCCAGTATGGCATGTTGTTATGTTCTTAATTCATCCTGCTATATACAGAAAACACTGTTTATAGTAAGCAAACTTGCTTTTTCTGTCGATAAGCAGTCTGAATTTAGCCATGACATATGGGTAGTCCCAAAATGAGGGTCGCAGCAGAGCATTTACTAAGTAAACAACTTGGACTCCACCATGGCAAGTAGACTACTGCGAGAAGTTACATAAAACTGCCTGTCCACATTTACTGTCAGCTCTTGATAGATTGTCCAAACAGTAATGGGATATAAAGGTGTGTACTGACAACCAAGTTGCAACTTTGTAGATGTCTTCAAGAGGTACTTTTTGGAGATGAGCAATGGAAGATGCCATAACTCTTACCTGATGAGCTTTAATTGAGTCTCTAATTTGCATTCCTGCTGCTGAGTAACAGTGCTGAATGCAGTCTAGTATCAAGTTGGATAATGTACATTTTGTGACTGTTACGCCATGTCTGTTGGGATCATATGATAGAAACAGCTGCAAAGCTTGGTGATGCGGTTGAGTTCTTTTTTTGTAGTAGGCTAAAGTCCTTTTCCAATCCAGAATATGAAGGGTTTTTCTTCTTCATGCATGTGTGGCCTCGGACAGAAGGTAGGCAGAATGATGAACTTCTGGAAAGAGTTTGGGGGGGTGTGTTGCACCACCTTATTGCAGAAGAATTGCATGCATGGTGGATAGTGAACAATAGCTTGGAGTTTGCTTACTCTTCTGGCTGATGTTACTGCAAAAAGAAATACTACTTTCCATGTCAAGAATCTGAGGTAAGCCTATTCTAATGGTTCAAAGGGCAGCCTCATCAGTTGAGAGAGGACCATACTGAGGTCCCATGGAACTGGAGGTTCTGTACTAAAGGATTAACATGCCACAGGCCTTTCATAAACTTCAAAACCAATGGATGGGTTAAGAAGGGTTTATAAACATGTGCAAAGGACAACAAGGGAAAGGGAGCACCACAGAGTTTGAAATTTGAATTTTTTTCTGTTGCCCCCTAGTTATAAGTAAATAATTTGCTTATTTTGCTTACTGCTATTTAGTAGGGATGTGAATCATTTTTTGACGATTTAAAATATCGTCCGATATATTTTAAATCATCAAAAATCGTTAGAGTCGATATTTAATAGGAATTCCCCCGATTTATCATCAAAAATCGTAAATCGGGGGAAGGGGGAGGAGAAAGGGGAAAACTGGCACACTAAAACATCCCTAAAACCCACCCCGATCCTTTAAAATAAATCCCCCACCCTCCCAAATCCCCCCCCCCCCCCAAATGTCTTAAATTACCTGGGGTCCAGTGGGGGGGGTCCCGTTGTGATCTTCCACTCTCGGGCCACAGGTGCGTTGATAGAAAAATGGCGCCGGCGCTACCTTTGCCCTGTCATATGACAGGATACAATACTTGTGGCAATTTATCTAATATATCACGCAACAACAATATTCAATAATACATAGTGACATATAAATATGTTTCTCAATCTTTATTGATGAAAAAAATATATTAAAAAATCCCAATCAATTTTCTCTTAAATATACCCCGGATCACCACATTTAAAAATTCACCAAACACTTTCACATCCCACTCATTCAACACATTCACACATCAATTTGTGCAAAAAAATTAGTGCAAAAAGTTTTTTGAAATTCACATTAAATATACAACAGATATTCCATATTTCTTTGATAAGCAGAAAGAGTCCAATTTCACCAAGATTCTTCTTTGTTCCCAGAACGTCAAATACTTCTATATATCTTTATCCTCTCGACATGTTTCGCCTCTCTTCAGGCTTCTTCAGGAGAGCTTTTATAAAGTCTCCTACTGCTTATATCCTCGTCCTCAATTGTTATCCAAAGGAATAGTTTTTCTATAAACATTTTACAAATTTAATTAATGTTTTTTAAAAAATTTTTATTCTTAACATTTCTCAAAACTGTTCTTAAACATTTCATCATTAGCTATATTACCTGAACGTCCCAGCTAATCCCTCTCGGACGTGCAGCAGATATCCCCGACTCTTATTTCATATCATTTTTAAATGCATCTCACTTCACCTAAAGTCAAGTGAATCAGGAAACATAAACTTTCAAAACTCCAAAGATGAGATTTCACGCATATATAGATTATATAAAGAGAATCCTACCTTTTCTTTGTTTCAGCAAAAAACGCCGTGACCAAACCTTCAGAAAACGTCAAAACCGAGTGAGTCAGCGGAAGTATGACTTTCCATATCCTCCAACCTTTTAAAGTCCATTGAACCAATCACAACAGTCTATTTCTCCACACTGAAACAAAGAAAAGGTAGGATTCTCTTTATATAATCTATATATGCGTGAAATCTCATCTTTGGAGTTTTGAAAGTTTATGTTTCCTGATTCACTTGACTTTAGGTGAAGTGAGATGCATTTAAAAATGATGTGAAATTAGGGATGTGAATCGTTTTCCATATCGTCTTAACGATAGAAATCGTGTGGCAGGGCAAGAAAATCGTCTTAGGCACGATTTTTTAGTTAAAAAATCGTTAAAAATCGTTTTTTCCGATTAGTGCGCACTAACTCGAGTTAGTGCGCACTAACAGGAGTTAGTGCGCACTAACTGGGAGTTAGTGCGCACTAACTGAAAATGATACAATTTGACACTTTTCAGGTCAGTTAAGGTCAGTTTAGGAATGAATATGTATTCCTATTGGCTGCCCTCTTATTTATTCATGTTACCAAGTTTCCTACTGACAGTATATGGGGGATGGGAAATGGAAACAGTTGGTAGCTTGACAAAACAAGTAATGTGATCAGTCAATGTGACTAGAACTTGTGCCCTAACCCTGATACCAGGGGTATTGTGATCTTCCTGCACACAGTGCCCTATCCCTATTAATACCAGGAGTGTTGTGATCTTCTTGCACACAGTGCCCTATCCCTAATACCAGGGGTGTTGTGATCTTCCTGCACACAGTGCCCTATTCCTGATACTGGGGGTGTTGTGATCTTCCTGCACACAGTGCCCTATTCCTGATACCGGGGGTGTTGTGATCTTCTTGCACACATCCCGGTATCAGGGATAGGGCACTGCATGCAGGAAGATCACAACACTCCTGGTATTAATAGGGATAGGGCACTGCATGCAGGAAGATCACAACACTCCTGGTATTAATAGGGATAGGGCACTGCATGCAGGAAGATCACAACACCCCTGGTATCAGGGATAGGGCACTGTGTGCAGGAAGATCACAATACCCCGGAGGAGTGAGGGTCAGGCAGCTCCCCCCTGTCTGTGAAGCCAGCCTCTCACTAGTAATGCAGGGAGGGAGCTGTCTCAGACTTCACCATCCACCCCCCCCCCCCCTCACCCACACACCATTCACTAGCTGGGACATGGGGGAAGTCAGGAGTGAGGGTCAGGCAGCTCCCCCCTGTCTGTGAAGCCAGCCTCTCACTAGTAATGCAGGGAGGGAGCTGTCTCAGACTTCACCATCCTCCCCCCCCCCCTCACCCACACACCATTCACTAGCTGGGACATGGGGGAAGTCAGGAGTGAGGGTCAGGCAGCTCCCCCCTGTCTGTGAAGCCAGCCTCTCACTAGTAATGCAGGGAGGGAGCTGTCTCAGACTTCACCATCCTCCCCCCCCCTCACCCACACACCATTCACTAGCTGGGACATGGGGGAAGTCAGGAGTGAGGGTCAGGCAGCTCCCCCCTGTCTGTGAAGCCAGCCTCTCACTAGTAATGCAGGGAGGGAGCTGTCTCAGACTTCACCATCCTCCCCCCCCCTCACCCACACACCATTCACTAGCTGGGACATGGGGGAAGTCAGGAGTGAGGGTCAGGCAGCTCCCCCCCCTGTCTGTGAAGCCAGCCTCTCACTAGTAATGCAGGGAGGGAGCTGTCTCAGACTTCACCATCCTCCCCCCCCCCCCCTCACCCACACACCATTCACTAGCTGGGACATGGGGGAAGTCAGGAGTGAGGGTTAGGCAGCTCCCCCCTGTCTGTGAAGCCAGCCTCTCACTAGTAATGCAGGGAGGGAGCTGTCTCAGACTGGTATTAGGGTTAGGGCACTGTAAGAGATGACTGTAGTAGATTGAATAAAGATCTGATGTTTCTGCTCTCCTCACACCAAACAAAAACAACACACAAGCAGAGAAGCCCTTCTTACAAAGCTGAGCTAGTGAGTTAAGTAGGAGGAAAAGTAAACATACTGGTGCCAGTGTGGCTACTTAAAAAATACACTTACCAACAATCAATTACATATATTTGAACTGTGTACAGTTCCAGCCAGGACCACCTTTCTAAAATGCACAGTGATTGGCAAATTCAACATGCACTAGCATTTCAGGTGCCTGCTAACAAAAATAATAAACAAACAAGTTCTAGTCAGGTGAGTGCTGATCATTACATTACTTTTTTTGTCAAGCTTCCAACTGTTTCCATTTCACATCCCCCAACCATATTGGTAACATCAATAGATAAGAGCACAGCCAGCCAATAGGAATACATACATACATATTCATTCCTAAGTGACCTTTACTGACCTGGGAAGTGTGAACACTTTGTTTCATTTTCTGTTGGTGTTCGTTAGTTTCCAGTTCCATTTCCCATCCCCCCAACCATCACCTCAGTGGTAACCTTGGTAACATCAATAGATAAGAGGGTAGCCAGCCAATAGGAACACATATTCATTCCTAACTGACCTTCAGTGACCTGGAAAGTGTTTATTTGTATCATTTTCAGTTAGTGCGCACTAACTCGAGTTAGTGCGCACTAACGGGGAGTTAGTGCGCACTAACTCGAGTTAGTGCGCACTAACACGATTTAACGATTTTTAACGATAAATCATTAGAATTTCTATTGTATCGTGTTCTATAACGATTTAAGACGATATAAACATTATCGGACGATAATTTTAATCGTTGAAAAACGATTCACATCCCTATGTGAAATAAGAGTCGGGGATATCTGCTGCACGTCCGAGAGGGATTAGCTGGGACGTTCAGGTAATATAGCTAATGATGAAATGTTTAAGAACAGTTTTGAGAAATGTTAAGAATAAAAAATTTTTAAAAAACATTAATTAAATTTGTAAAATGTTTATAGAAAAACTATTCCTTTGGATAACAATTGAGGACGAGGATATAAGCAGTAGGAGACTTTATAAAAGCTCTCCTGAAGAAGCCTGAAGAGAGGCGAAACATGTCGAGAGGATAAAGATATATAGAAGTATTTGACGTTCTGGGAACAAAGAAGAATCTTGGTGAAATTGGACTCTTTCTGCTTATCAAAGAAATATGGAATATCTGTTGTATATTTAATGTGAATTTCAAAAAACTTTTTGCACTAATTTTTTTGCACAAATTGATGTGTGAATGTGTTGAATGAGTGGGATGTGAAAGTGTTTGGTGAATTTTTAAATGTGGTGATCCGGGGTATATTTAAGAGAAAATTGATTGGGATTTTTTAATATATTTTTTTCATCAATAAAGATTGAGAAACATATTTATATGTCACTATGTATTATTGAATACTGTCATATGATAGGGCAAAGGTAGTGCCGGCGCCATTTTGGTTCCTATCCCTCGACATCACGAGCGTAGGAGATCACTCCCGGACCCCCGCTGGACCCCCAGGGACTTTTGGTCAGCTTGGGGGGGGCCTCCTGACCCCCACAAGACTTGCCAAAAGTCCAGCGGGGGTCCGGGAACGACCTCCTGCACTCGAATTGTGTTGCTGTATGGCCGGCGCAATTTTGCAAAATATGGCGTGTTGCCGTACGGCAAAATGGCGCCGGCCATACGGCAACATGATTCGAGTGCAGGAGGTCGTTCCCGGACCCCCGCTGGACTTTTGGCAAGTCTTGTGGGGGTCAGGAGGCCCCCCCAAGCTGGCCAAAAGTCCCTGGGGGTCCAGGAGCGATCTCCTATGCTCGTGACGTCGGGGGATAGGAACCAAAATGGCGCCGGCGCTACCTTTGCCCTGTCATATGACAGGGCAAAGTTAGCACCGGTGCCATTTTTCTATCAACGCACCCGTGGCCCAAGAGTGGAAGATCTCAATGGGACCCCCCACTGGACCCCAGGTAATTTAAGACATTTGGGGGGGGGGGTTCAGGAGGGGGGGGGATTTATTTTAAAGGGTCGGGGTGGGTTTTAGGGATGTTTTAGTGTGCCGGTTTTCCCGCCCTCCCCGATTTACGATTTACACGATATTTACAGAAACAAAACCGCGACGATTCCATTCCCTCCCCCCCACCAGCCGAAATCGATCGTTAAGACGATCGATCACACGATACACATCTCTACTATTTAGTGTTAAATAAAATTTAATAAAAATAAAAATGTTATATTTAATGTAGTTGTGGGTCTGGCCTGGAGGATGGCCTGGAAGAAAACTGAATTTTTAATCTTTTATTTCACCTTCAGCACTTATTGAGTCTTAATATCTTGTCAGTTGAGCAATGGAAGGACCATTGTTGGGCCGTGCGTAGGGCATCAGTTGGCCTAATCTGGCACTGACTGTGCCATGGACATCTTTTCTTCCTGTGTTGACCTGAAAAACCTTATTTAACTCCTATTCACTTCAAATATGCCTTTCTAGGACATGCATTCATGTGTCAATATCTTTAATTTCCATCTCCTTAACAAAACATTAAAATCATGTGCTCTATTAATAAAGCCTCCATCTTGGATATTAATAGCTGGCAGACCTGGATTTATGCATGGGCCTACTAGGTCTGTGCCTAGCATGGCAAATTTCTTTTGGGGGGGTGGCAAGTTTCCTGCCCCCCTTTCCTACCACCACCCCCAAATCCTATTCTACCCATGGCTGCTGCCATCACCACCATCACTACCACCACAGCCACTGCCCCATCCTCTCCCCCCTCTCCCCAGACCTCAGCTCCTGGATCTAGTGGAGATATCCTCACAGTGAAGTAAGTATAGGGACTAAGTTTGCATTTACAGGCCCTGCTCCTTCTGGATTTCCAAATGGGAGGGCAGGGCTTGTGAAAGCAGGCTCAGTCTCCATGCTTACTTCACTGTAAAGATTGCCACTAGAGCTGGGAGCTGAGGGCGGAGGGTGGAGGGCAGTGCCCTTGTACAATTCTCAGAGGTGTGCTTAGCAGGGGGAGGGAGCCAGCATGGCATGGCACTGGTACTGAATTAATGCCTAGGGATGGCAGTGGACAAAATCTATCCCTGCTAATCAGGTCTCTTCAAGTATGATGTTTTAGGAGGAGCAGGTAAGAAATACTTTTTTAAATATAAAAAACATATAAATACATGTTTTGTAGGACAGCCGTAACAGGCACCAGTTCTTTCTTCACAGCTCCAGTAGCCAAAGAAATCTAAGCAACCCAGGAAACTTCCCCCTTGTGCAGCCACTGAATCACCTGGGGTTTGAGTCATTGCTTCAGCGACCTCCAACCCTCTAATCAATGCCAACCACTCTGGGAAATCTACAGAAGTGCTGAAACTCATGGATTGACTCACCCTAGTCTCTCCCATACTGTCAGGGCTTGCGGTGCTTCCTCCACCCAAAGCAGATGGTAATGCCACATTAAATGCCACTGGCATTGGCGCTCCATCCAAGACCAGTATCGACATTGGAGGAGTGGGAACTCACAGCCTTAGACTCAAAGAAACTTCCAAATCCAGTTGGGAAGTAGCAGACGCACAAACCCTTTAAACCCTGCCCAAGGACACATCATGGGAGACTTCTAAAGCTGATGATATCAGAACAAAAGTATCGAAAGGTTCAATAGCAGGTAACAGAAGTGCAGATAATGCCTCCGTTTACCCCTTCTCTTCCCCATCAGATGAAAAATTGTAAGAAAAGTTTAGAAAGATTGAAATAATGATGTAGAAAGAGGCTCGCTCAGAACTTGAGAAGAGCTCATCTACTTGATGTAGCCATCTTGGATCTTCTCTGCAAGCTTTTATATTTGTTAATGACGGTATAAATAAAGATTTTCCAAATGTGAAACAACAGTGCTCATGTGTTATTGCTGTATACTAATGAACCTTGGATAAAGCCTGCTCCAAATTTTATAGGTGTTTTGTACGCGGAATTGTGGTTTTTAGTATTTCTTGTAGCAGCAACCCAGGCATTGACTATTCATATGCTAGTGCACTTAGCCACCAGTTTCTCTCTTGCTAGAAATGTCTTTTCATATGTTAAACATCTGAAACACACAGAAAATATTACTAAGCAAACTATGAAATTATGGCATCATTTCATGTAAAATAGTATAAAATTATACATTAGTACAAGAGCAGCAAACAGTGCTGCCCGGAGGGGGTTGTTGCAGGAATTTTATGATAGATGAGGCTACAATCACTTAAACCTCAATAATTATCATTTCTTGCTGAGACAAACTACATATTTTTTTTAGTTGACCTTTCAGTTTTAATTATACTTGGTGTTTGTATATCTCTGCTTGCGGCAGTTTCATCAAACTCTACATAGAACCGAGAAAAATGCCAAAAAAAAAGGGGGCAAATGAATGGTCTTATATGGGGAATAAAGAAAGCAGACACGTGAGAATGAGGTTCCTCTTCACGCTAAACTAAATGTAAATCGATTTTGGTCTGGGTTTTTTTTTTTTGTGTGTAGTGATTTAAAAATGCAAACAATTTGGTAATTGCTTTCCTTTGGCTCTGCAGAAAGCCAAAACATCAGCATAGCCAAAAACATTATTATTGTCTTTCCTCAACCTTGAGAAATGTTTCTTCATAAGACTAACGCAAAGGAACCTTATTGATGGAAGTCTGGGGAATACCTGGTACAAATGGATGATTCAAGTGGTCTTTCTCTGTTAATATCTTCTGCTTTTCTCTGTTCTCCTTTGAATTGTTTTCGTTTTTAATTAGAACAAATACTCTTTATCTAGAATGTCCTACTAAGGTCTGTACGTATTATGCATTTGCTGTTTCTCTGCAATGCACCCAGCCATATCTTTGGTCATCTGTCTTTATTTGTTCTGTTTAGCCGATGGGAAATCACATAACATGTATTTATTTATTAAAATTTATAACCCCCATGTTTTGTAGATAATGCCTGGCAGTTATATTCTAAAACATCCATAATCATAATTTCAAACATGCATCACAAATTAAAATAATTAAAAACATAATAGTTATGTTAAACAAGTGGACCCTAAGCTTGTTTGGTAGGCCTGCAGGAAAAGGAAAGTCTAAAGAGCTTTCTCAAAGAATTCATGAGATGAGGCCATATGGATTGTCTTATACAGTAAGTTCCATAGGTGAGGTCCAGCTATTGAAAAAACTGTTTCTGGTGATATTTAGGCATGCTAATTTTGGAGTGGAACTTCAAGAAGATTGTTTTCTGCCAAGCGGAGTTGATGAGTAGGCTTGTATAGATGAAGTATCAATGCAAGCTACGTGGAGAATTCTTCATTTAATAATTTATGAATGAGATTGAGGACCTTATACTGTGACCTCAATATGACAGGAAGCCAATGTAATCTCATGAGAATAGGCATTATGTGTTCTCTTATTTTCATTTTGCTTAACTACCTGGCAGCAGAATTTGATACAAGTTGGTACAGGTGAGTTGTGTTTTCTGTCAGACCTAGATACAATGAATTACAGTAATCAAGCACAACCAAAACTGTGGGCGTGGACCCTTGGACTAAGTTGTTGTTGATACTACCTGCAGGAGACCTGCAGGTCCTCACCATCGGCTGGCAGAACTGGCTGTGGCAGAGGCCTAAATTTAGCATCACCTATACCAGTCCTCGTTCCCATTGGGTAGAGCCCTTGAGTGCTGGGGCCGGCAGGATTGGGCCTCTGCAATAAAGGTGAAGATCCATCATAGTAGTCAAATCACAAGCCAGGGACCAGGGCAGGTTCAGTCAAGGTCCAGGCTGTGGTCAATGGCAGGTGGAATTCAATCACAGTCAAGGTCCAGGCAGTGGTCGGTGGCAGGCAGAGAACAATCAGAGTCAAGTTCTAAGCCGAAGTTAGAAACCAGAAATTCATCCTAGGGAGAACAAGAAACAGAGAGCAGGCAGGGAGGCCAGGAACAGCACAGGGGCCTAGAGAAGACACTGAAGACTGAAGATGAGGAATCGAGGACTGACCACAAGAAGGAAGAGGAACTGAAGGCAAATCACGGGGAAGGCGAAGTAAAGAACTCAGGAACACAGACCAAACTACCAACACAGAAACCAGGAATACAGGAATAAAGTACCAGAAACTCAGGAACAACAATCAGAAATGCAGGAGGATGCAGAGGCAAATCATTTCTACCGAGGTAGTCAACCTATTCTCAAGGCAGGAAGTGAATACAAGAGTGGTCTTATGTAGGATCAGAGTGGTGATGTCATCCTTAGGCACTGCTGGTTGTTTCCCTTCCCAGGCCCTTTAAAAGGAGGCTGGTTGGGCATGCGTGCGCCTAGGGGGTCCCGGGACGACAGTAGCATCGGAGAGAGGCAGCATGGTGGGGATGCTGAAGCTGGTGGACCATGGCAGTCACACGTTCCCTTGGGGGCCTTTCCCAACAACAGGGAACAAGATGCTGAGCTCGGAGGTGCCAGTAAAGGCAGTGATTCGCAGGCCTGCCCTGCAGGCCGCCAAAAGCAGCACTAAGGCTTGTAGTACAGCTTGGAAATCTTTCCTTACTAACAGTGGTTTTAATTTCCTTAATCAGGATAGTTTATAGAATGACGATTTAACAAGCAAAGAGATTTGTAGCTTCATTGACAAATTGCATTCTAAAAACACACCTAAATTTTTGGCAGATTTGATTGGCAGTTGTAGGTTTTGAAATGATAGTACAGAAGGAAAAGAGAGTGTGGGATTTTTAATTAATGATACAATTATAATCTCAATTTTTGCATCATTACACTGTAGACATTTGGCTATAAACAGTAAAAAAAAAAAAAAAAGAGAAGTGGAATGAATGAATGTTGGCCAGATTAAAATTGGAAGAGTGGAACCTTATGAATGGTACAGCTACAAAACGAAACATTGGTACTGGGTAAAGAATTTTATTATTTTGTCCCTAGTGTGCTTGATGATTATTTTGTCATTTAAAAAATTGGATTTTCAAAAATTATTCTTTAAAATATTTTAATAATTTTAAAAACCATGAGGACAATATTCAGAAAAGTGGCAAGCAGAAAAGTTATCCAGCTACAGATAGTGGAATATCTTGTCACCTGTATCCAAATGGAAAAGTCTCTCACTGAATATACTCACCTAAGTTTACCCATTAAAGTTAGCTTTTTGCAATTCTTTTCCAGTTGTTGTGGAAACAGAGCAAGCTGATTGGTTGAGGAAATTGTCAGTCAAAAGCAGTGGGAAAAAGGTAAAAATGTGAGTTTGACTTTGGCTAATAAAAAGTGACACAGTTGAGTAAGAATGTTAATGAGTCAATCAGGTTGACTGATTTGTAAAAAAATCCGTTGACATTTGAAGCTTTTTTGACAGTCAGTCAGTTGGAGTCTTGTCAGTGAAGGAGAAAAGATCTATGCAAGCTTTTCTGATTAGACAGACCTCTACAGACCAGAAAAGAAAATCAGAGGATAGGGAAAAGCAAGTCAGCAAAGAGATAGCGTAGCTCAGTATATTGTACGTTAAAATTATTTTGTAACGTTGCTAGAATAAATACTTTTTCTGTAGATTGTGAAAAAAATGTAGTTTATGTTAAATTTTCCTTTGAAGTCTAGTGTGCAGTTTAAGGTCTAACTAAATTTAGTGGCCAGAATTAGAAGCCTAGTATGTAAAGTCTTCCTGAATTTTGAAGGTTCCATTGACCTACATGCGGTAGAGATGTCATTATGCAATGAGAAGCCAGTCTACAGGTTCTAATGCAAATTCACTCTTTCCCTCTGTAGAAAATTTCACAAAGATGCCATTCGAAACTCAAAATAATATTAAATCATGTCTTTTACCTCACAATTGTGACAAATTTGCCCAATTTTAAAAAATAAAATAGAAGACCTTGGTTCTAAATTTTTAACTGAACCAGCCCCTCCTGTTAAGCCTTTTCAAGGATTTGCCTCACTTTGGGATCAATTCGCCCTGGTGTCTAGCTTACAGATCCAGCAGATAATGGCTAAACTAAATTCTTCATTTTGTGTTTTAAACCTCATTTCTACTGGTTTACTAAAGTAATCCAGAAGGATACTGTTAACTTTGGTTGATAATAATCATACCAGTGACAAGAATGCATTGTCAAGCTAGGGGAGAGAGAGGGAGAGAGAGAGAGAGAGAGATCTCTATAGGAGGCCCACCTAGTAACTCGAGGTGAGGTTTAGGTATTAGTGTAGGGGTTAGGCGCCACTTTGACATTCAACGTGAGACGTACGAACAGAACAGTGCTCTCTTGTGAAGATTTGATGACCTTCGGAGTGAGGAAACTCAGCCAAAGATGAGATTTGTGCAATGTTCTCTCAACCTAGCTTGATGGACTCTCTACCTGGGATTTCTATGTTGCCGAAGACGGGAGTGCAGAGCTGGAGCCATTGATGTTGGTAGTTAGATTGGGGGAGAGGGTGAATGACCAAAGGTTCATCTGTGACGCCAATCATGCTTGCACTAGCCCTGTTAGTGTCCCTTTTGGTTGGAAAACCCTAAGAGTCCCGCTCTGGAGGTTAAGTAGCAGACTCTTGGGGGGGGAGGGGTGGTGGTCGGGATCTCCTGTCATCCTTTGATGTTAAGCATCACAAACTGACCTCCTATTGACAGAAAGGCCCAAATTCAGCGAGCGAATCAAAGTCCAGAAAGGAAAAACTCCATCTGGTGGGCAGCAATGGTGCTTCGAAAATTCCACCCAAAACTAGAACAGACTCTCTCAAAAACACAAAATCTTCTTCCTTCCCAGGGCGCTGCTACCTTTCTCCTTGCAGAGAGGACAAGCAGCTCCTTCTCCTGCTTTCCCACGGGCAGGGGTGACGTCCGTCCTGGGCAAGGGCAGGTCTCAAAAAGTAACTCACAGCAAAATGACAAACTTTTCCAAAAGAAAACTCCTTTTTTTTTTTTTTCTCTCAGAACAATCCCTCCCGGCTCTGTGAAGGAGGCTGACAAGAGCAAAGTCCTTTCCCCTTTGAAGGACAGGCTACGGGGCCTGAAGTTTAGGAGTAGTCATTTTCTCTTCTTCTCACTCAGCACACCTCTGCACGTGCCCGGCCGCTGAACCAATCCAGATTGACCTTGAGAGATCAGCAAGGGACGGTCTGCCAAGTGCTGAAATCTACCTAACCTGAAGCCAAGACAGAATTTGGTAATGAGGGAGCCATAGGGTCCCCACGTTAATATTTGGTAATTACAATAGTATATGAGTAGACCCTTTAGGTTCCCCGCTAATATACATCGGGGATGTGCCTTTGTTTCTTGTCAGTTTTCAAAATGAAACGATAGAAAAAAAAAATAAATCGCAAAATTGTGCCTTTCCTTTTATCATTTTAGTGCACACTTGTTTCCGAAATGGAAAAAAAAAATGGGGAAAGCATTAACGAAAATGAAAACCAACCTGCAAAAGACATATCATGATGCAGAGCAACATTTCTTGCCCTATACACTGCCAATATATATATATAATCCTTAGTACAGGAAGCGGTCCTGAATAAGCAGTGACTTGGGTAGCCCTTTCAGAAAGTGCCACAATGAAATGTACCCTGCTGATCCGTGCCCCCCCCTCTAGAGCTGCTGCCTGCTCCTCAGCCAGCTGCTACCAGGGAAAAGGTCAGCGTGAACAGCATTCTTCTTGGTCCAGATGTTGCTGGTAAAGCGGATGCTGTTTCTCTCCAGCGTTGCCTGCGTGCGGGCCACGGCACTGAGTGGGCAGGGTGGGGGTTAATCTTTCTAATGAATGCTTTCCAGGCGGCCAATTTGGGGGTAAAAGGAGCAGCAGCCACTTACATCCCACCTTCTCCTCGACCCGCAAAGGCTGCTCGCCCAGGGGGAAAATCGTTTCCTCGTTGAAACGTGCCACCAGCTTTTGATTGCGCTATGGGACAACGTTGCGGTAAAGCCAGCCCCCATCTGCCCCCCCCAGGCTGGCTTTGCTGCTGACGGGGAGTTGAGGGCTGCTTGCCTTTCACGGGAGGGTCAGCTCGGGAGAATGACTCCCCCTCCCCCCCCCCCCTTTTCTATGGCTTTCCTCCTCCTCCTGCTGCTGCTTTGAGGTTCCCGGGCTGGTTCTGGTGACCTCCCCTGAAACAAGGAGCTAACGGGTGCTCTTATTTTAAATGATGCTGTATACGCCACCGTTTGTAAGCTGGACCACTATTTTTTCCTCTGCTGATTGCCTTAACGACAGTGAATGCATTCTGCAAAACGCCGGCCTTCATGAACCTTAATGCCTCCACACCTCAGATGCCTTGCTATTACCTCCTCTCCCTCTTTGGATGCTTGGGGGGGGGGGGGGGGATACTGCTGCTGGGGCTGAGACCGGACAAGGAAGCAAAAGCCCAGGGGGTCATCTCCCATGCTCTTCCCCGGCAGTATCGCTTCCCGACCTCTGTAGCTGCTTGCTAAAGGATAGCATGCTGGTGACTGGACTCCCTAAACCCTCTTGCACTGCTAGAACCGCCATAATCCTGGGTCACGCGATCATCTGAAGCAATACTTTATCTGCTGCTCCCATTCGGGCCGAGACAGTAAAAAACGCGGGAGAGCGGGTGAGTGCCCGCTCTCCCGGTGCGCGCACAGGCCACTCTCCTGTGCGCGCGATACAGTAATTTAATTTATTTAAATTAGGGCCGGCGGTAAAAAAAAGAGGTGCTAGGGACACTAGTGCGTCCCTAGTGCCTCTTTTTGGACAGGAGCGGCGGCTGTCGGCGGGTTTGACAGCCGATGCTCAATTTTGCCGGCGTCGGTTCTCGAGCCCGCTGACAGCCACGGGTTCGGAAACCGGACGCCGGCAAAATTGAGCGTCCGGTTTTCAACCCGCGAGCCGTGGGCCTATTTCAAAAATTTTTTTTCTTTTTTTTTTACTTTTTTTAACTTTCGGGACCTCCGACTTAATATCGCCATGATATTAAGTCGGAGGGTGCACAGAAAAGCAGTTTTTACTGCTTTTCTGTGCACTTCCCCGGCGCTGGCAGAAATTAGCGCCTGCCTTTGGGTAGGCGCTAATTTCTTAAAGTAAAATGTGCGGCTTGGCGCGGGAATACCTAATAGCGCCCGCAACATGCATTTGCATGTTGCGGGCGCTATTAGGTTCGGGGGGGGGGGGGGGGTGGGACGCACGTTTTCGACGCGCTATTACCCCTTACTGAATAAGGGGTAAAGCTAGCGTGTCGAAAACGCACATCCAATCGCGGGTTAACAGTGCGCTCCACCTGATAGTCAGCCTGATAGTCAGCTTTGTTTCTATGGTGAAGGGGCAGAAGAAGGAATAGACAGAGGAGGGTGACATCAGCAGTAGTGGGACACGGGCACAAGGAGTAGAGCATTCAAAACCAGCACTGCCCAGGAAGAGAGTGGGAACAAAGTCTCACACACACACACACACACACACACACACAGACAGAGAACATAACAGAGATAATAGCACACACAATTTGTTGTTAGAAAGCATGCCACATTATGTATCTGTTTGCTGACTGCCTATGTGCACTGACTAACATGGATGACACGGCGTATGGAAAAAGAGCCGCATATACACAATAGTCAGTATATAATGACTCCTTTTTTTTTTTTTTTCCAATTAATGAAATTCAGAGAGAAAATAAATTACAGGCTGCTATTCAGTCTGGTCAGTGCAGTGGTCATTGGTCAAGGACACTGCAGCTATTAAAATAAATCTTTTCTCTGTACTCTTTGGTGCACAAGTACCCTCACTGCACACACAGAGAGAGAGAGAGACATACAGCCTCTTACGTCTGCCTATTCAATGATTTATTTATTTTAAAAATGTATATACCGGAGGTTCCTGTATAATATACATATCACCCCGGTTTACAAGGAACCGTAACTATCGCTTCATTTAGCGGTTTACATTGAACAGAAATTAAACGAAGTAAACACATTTTTGCATTGAACAATTAATTGAAGTAAGCAAAATAGTATATAATACTAAACCGTTAATAAACATGCAAGTTAATAAATAAATAACATGGTTATATGTTTGTCAACATGAATATATGTATATCTGATTGTATAAAGGATGGATATAAGTAATCTGATTGTATGATACAGCACAGCAGCAACTCTGTAAGGTCAAAGAAGCAGAAATGTCAAGTAACATCTGGGTACTGCTGAAGGTGCACAGAGTTAATATTCTGAGAATGTGTATATTAAGGAGGTGAATCTCACCCCCCCCAAAGGGAAATCCTATAGTTTTAAGTTAATGGACCTAGGAAGGTTCTAGTGACTATAAGGTCATCTTTGGGTCAGAGGGTGTAACACACAAACCCTCCGACAGCTTGTTACAGCCCCATTGGGCTCGGTTATAAAAACCCCTGACTGTCAATGGTCTGGGCAGAGCCGTAGCCAGGCTATGTGGCACCTACGGTTAAGTGAAAAAACTTCGCCCTCGCCCATTGTAAACAGCACGTTCACCATGAGTTGGGAGGCTGGAGTAAATGTTTGTACATTGAGAAGAATGATCTATATCTATATAGAGGGATCTGAGGTAAGTGCAGAGCAATAAGTTTGGGTAGAGAACTCATGAAAAACTGAAAGCAATTGCTTCTCAAAATTTAAGAGCGATTGAGAAAGTAACAAGAGTGTCTGAGATTGAAACTGTGACACATTTTGACAGAAGCAGCGCTGAAAAAAGCAGTATGTTAAAAAAAAAAAAAAAAAAGAATATTGATAAAATGACAGCGTTTCTGATTCAGAAGGGAAAAAAAATCTAAATTCTGAGGGGAGTTTCAGCAAAATTGCTGTAAATTTGATAGAAATAATGGAGTCAAACTGAGATAAAGAGAAAGCACAGGTTGATTAGTACCTATCAGTAGAAAACTGCTTATTTGAATTTAACTCTGTTAAAGAGAGCTGTGAATTTAAAATCGAACTAGACCTCAGAGAAAAATAAAAACTTTAGAGATTCTGCTGAAGACCACAGTTATTGATGAAAACTAAAATGAAAACTGCTGCTCAGAGCTGAACTTGAAGTGGAAGTGAATGTGACAGAACTGCTGTATGAAAGGAGGAGATGAACCATCGTGAGAAACAGAAACATAATTTTAGTGAGCAAAAAAAAAAAGAAACGTTTGTGAAACTGAAAAGTAAATACTGAGAATAATCAGACTAAAATGAGAGATGGTACAAGTTCATGAAATACTGAATGAAAGTGAGAGAGAAGTGGAAAATAAGTTGTGGCAAATGAAAAATATGTAAGAAATAGGGACACATACTTCTTATATTTTTATGTATTTACTTTGATACGTGTACAAAATAGGTTTGCTGAGAATAAGACTTATACACATTGGGGTGAATAGTGGAAAGGTTACATGGGAAAATATTCCCATATATGCACATATGTGAAGCATCTGTGCATAATCCATATTTTATAAATGGGCCACATATGCACATATACAGAACTTCATGAGTAAAATTATGCAAGAAAAAAGTGGTTGTGTTAGGGGCATGTCAGGGCGTGACTTACATCTATGCATGTAAGTTGCTATTTTAAAAGTGACCTACGTGGGTACATTATGTTGCGCTGCGGTGGAGGGGAGCGCTAGGGGGCATTCCCCAGCGCGGGACAAGGTGAGTGTGCCCTTGCGGAGAGATAGTCCTAGTCTGGGAACTGGAGAACCTGGCCCACCTCCGAGCCTGCACGCCTCCGTGAGGCCACCAACGCAAATGGTGGTCTCTGAATGGTCCTCCGACCGTTCCAAGCCCTTTCAGACCTGCCGCTGGGAGTGGCAGAGGCGGCAGGCCGGGCATGAGACAGAGGTGGTTGAGGACTGGAACGTGAATGCTGATGAAGACAGGATACAGACGAAGATCAGACTGGACAAAGATCAGACTCAGACAATGTGCAGGTTTATACAGGATGAATGTTAAAACTGAAGGAGCATTGACATGCCACGCGCCCTACACAGCCAAGCCTGGCTGGTCGCGGACCACATGGCAGCAAAGCAGACCCCATACAGGCATCAACTCAAATACAAGAGTTCAAGACAAAGAAACAGGTGCTGAAGGTGAAGATCCATCTTGGACTGAGCCCCAGGAACCCGGCGTGAAGACGCACCTGACAAGTCCGGGGTTGGACTGAGGACGGACTGATCACCAGAAGATGCAGACATTGGACATCAGGAACAAGGCAGTTCTGACGAGGGACAAGAAGACTTCTTGGCGCCTTCTGATGGAAAAGACCCACCAACACCCTACAAACCCCAGTTGGGGTGGTCGCGGACCACTGGGCCTCTACGCGCCCTACTCAACCCAGCCGGACTGGTCACGGGCCACGAGGGATGGGTCAGAGCGGAGCTGAGGACATCTGGTCAATGGATGCAGAAGACATCAGGGCTGGAATGGAACATCAGGACGCAGAAGACATCAGAACTGGGAAGGACATCACAATGAAAACAAGAGACCAGGAACAATGATGACGAGGGATCCCAAGATGAATAACAGGAATGCCAGCAGGAGTGGAGAGCAGGAGTCCTGAAGAGGACAAGTTCCAGGGAGGAACTTACTCCTTGCGAAGGCGAGGAAGGACTGACCTGAGGAGCCTTTTCTAGGCTGAAGCAGGAAATACCCAGGGAGGAGTCAGAAGAAGATCACACCTGCACTGGCCCTTTAAAGCAGGCAAAGAGGTGCGTCCCCGCACCTAAGGGAAGCAGGAACAGGAAGTGCAGGACCACAGACAGCGGTCCTGCTGAAGATGCTGAAGCAGAGAGGGAGTCGAAGAAAGACCGCAGGCAGGCCCCGACGTGGGAGGCGGCTCTCTGCTGCTGAAGAGGAGCTGATGGCAGCTCCATGCTGCAGGCAGGACCAGGGACTGTGGCCTCCAGGCCATGGAATGACTAGCATCAGCAGTGGTCTCCGGGCTGCGAAGAGGAGCTGAAGTCTGCGGCTGCCAGCCGCGATGAAGAGGAAGTCGATGGCGGTGTCTGCGGCCTCCTGCCGTGAGTGAGAAGCCCGGCGCAGTTCCTGCCACACCGGCATGATGATGGCCTCCTGCCGCTGCAGGGCCGCTGCAGGGCCGCGAGCAGGATCGCAACACATTAGGCAACTTACTTGCATAATATTAGACCTGCTAATTATTTCGCATAAGTGATATCAATCTTGTTTATTGTCTAGTATTGGGTTCTAGGTGAACTGGTGGAACTCAGGGTAAAGAACCAATAGGGTCTTGATGACGGAGAAGGATCGAGAGAACTGGTTGAAGTATCCAAAAACTGGTACTTTCATTTAAATGCACGTTTGAAAATATACCAACTTCCATGTGTAACTGGGAATTATACACAAGCAAGTTGTGTTTTTTCACACATGTGAAATATACATGTGTATATTTTAAACACTGAGAATAAATGTACATGAGTATTTTAAATTTTGCTCTTACAGCTACTATAATGTATTAGTGTATGTGTACTTTTTCTACTTGCATATGTGCAGAGTTGGTCTAGTAATGGGATATCAGCAGGTTACACATCTTCATAGGTTTTAAGAGCCCGTCCAGTATTTACCCTTATAGGTTTCAATGAAGCTAACACCTAGACTGGATCTGGCTGTTCCTGATGACATGGAGTCTGCAGCTATCTCATGTCCAGAAGGTATATCATGGGGTATTAGGAAAGCAAGGCATGTGTGGATAATGAACTCATCATCAGAAGCCTATATGTTTTATCTTTTGGCCTTCAATTTTATTTATTATACCCATGTTATTTTTCCATAAGGAACAGGACCTTATTTCAGTAAAAAATGATTTCTAGTTTCAACTGGGCATGTATAACTTCATCTGCCCTACAAACTCTTTGTAGTATAATTATTGTTTGTATGGGAAGCAGCTAAGGGAAATTACAGTTCTGACCTGGTTTTGGGTGATAGCCAAGCTGTGATGATTGGCTGCAAATAGTGCTGTGTGAGGGTCCTTATGGATTACAGGTAATGGAGGTGAGTGAGGGGGGGGGGGGGGGGGGCGGCAAAGTTATGGAAATCACCAGGAGTCCTTGATGGCTCACAGCCGGGACCTTTTATTTGAAAGAGCTCATGGCTTGTAGAATACAGGGCAAACTAATGTTTTTGCAGGCAGATCTCCATTGAAAGGTGAGTCTTTCAGATATATAATTGTGGGCATGTCCATGAAGGGATTAGGAGATGGAAGTAGGGAGTCTTGTAGACGTCAACTTGGCATTACCAAGGAGGATAACCAGCGTGAGCAGGGAGAAGGTTAAGCTTGGTGCTATAGATATATCAGACTTCGGATTAATCCAGGGAGGCCTTCATCTCTGTGGGGTAAGAAGGTTTGTTTGCCTCTTCATTATTAATGCAGCTTTTGGGATATAGAGATGATTTGGCCAAACTTACTGCAGCAATAGCCTGCTTCTGATGACTGGAGCTTCTAACAGCACATCTGTTTTATTTTAATTATGCTTTTTAAGCATTTCAAAGCAGACTATTCAGGTACTTTAGGTATTTCCCCTGTCCCCTGTGACCCTGGGAATAGGCAAGGATGAAAATAGTGTATGGGGTTTTCAGGAAACTGTAGGCAGAGATAGGGTTATGTAGAACATAAGAACTTAAGAACATGCCATACTGGGTCAGACCAAGGGTCCATCAAGTCCAGCATCCTGTTTCCAACAGTGGCCAATCCAGGCCATAAGAACCTGGCAAGTACCCAAAAAGTATCCCATGTGACTGTTGCTAGTAATAGCAGTGGCTATTTTCTAAGTCAACTAAATTAACAGCAGGTAATGGACTTCTCCTCCAAGAACTTATCCAATCCTTTTTTAAACACAGCTATACTAACTGCACTAACCACATCCCCTGGCAACAAATTCCAGAGTTTAATTGTGCGTTGAGTGAAAAAGAACTTTCTCCGATTAGTTTTAAATGTGCCCCATGCTAACTTCATGGAGTGCCCCCTAGTCTTTCTATTATCCGAAAGAGTAAATAACCGATTCACATCTACTCGTTCTAGACCTCTCATGATTTTAAACACCTCTATCATATCCCCCTCTCAGCCGTCTCTTCTCCAAGCTGAAAAGCCCTAACCTCTTTAGTCTTTCCTCATAGGGAAGCTGTTCCATCCCCTTTATCATTTTGATTGCCTTTCTCTGTACCTTCTCCATCACAACTATATATTTTTTGAGCTGCGGTGACCAGAATTGTACACAGTATTCAAAGTGCAGTCTCACCATGGAGCGATGCAGAGGCATTATGACATTTTCCGTTTTATTATCCATTCCTTTCCTAATAATTTCTATCATTCTGTTTGCTTTTTTGACTGCTGCAGCACACTGAGCTGACAATTTCAATGTGTTATCCACTATAACACCTAGATCTTTTTCCTGGGTGGTAGCTCCTAATATAGAACCTAACATCGTGTAACTATAGCATGGGTTATTTTTCCCTATATGCAACACCTTGCACTTGTCCACATTAAATTTCATCTGCCATTTGGATGCCCAATCTTCCAGTCTCACAAGGTCCTCCTGTAATGTATCACAATCCGCTTGTGATTTAACTACTCTGAATAATTTTGTATCAACTGCAAATTTGATAACCTCACTCGTCCTATTCCTTTCCAGATCATTTATATATATATTGAAAAGCACCGGTCCAAGTACAGATCCCTGAGGCACTCCACTGTTTACCTTTTTCCACTGTGAAAACTGACCATTTAATCCTACTCTCTGTTTCCTGTCTTTTAAACAGTTTGTAATTCACAAAAGGACATCGCCTCCTATTCTATGACTTTTTAGTTTTCTTACAAGCTTCTCATGGCATATATTGTAGCAATTTTCAAAAGCCCACTTACTCGAATAAAGTGCATTTATTCAAGTAAAACCCAGTTTTACTCGAGTAAATGCTTTTTAATATCAGGCCTTAAGGAAGTAATTTTCAAAGGAATTACATGTGTAAATGTGACATGCTATCATAGCAATTTTCAAAAGCCATTCACTTGAGCAAATTGCACTTATGCGAGTAAATCCTACGGACAATTCAATGGCATATACTGTAGCAATTTTCAAATGCCCACTTAGTTGAGTAAAGTGCATTTACATGCGGAAAGCCCACATCTGCTTGAGTAAATGCTTTTAAGAATCAGGCCCTTTGCATTTAGTGCAATGGTCACAGGCAGAAGAATTAGTATAATATCACTGATTATATTACACAGATATGGCAAGCTCTTCCATTACAGTCAGTCATTGGCCACTCAGCACATGCTGCAAGAGATGATATGCTGCCTCTTTCTTCTAGACACTGACACACTCACACTGCCTGCCTACTGTAGATGAGATGTGCAGTTTTACCCTGCTTATATACAGTTACGCTGTAATCCTCTGACAGAGGCATTTATTTCTCCTGCTACTAGCACTACAGCTAGGATGCAGTGACAGTGTCTGTAAGAACACAACTTGCTTTATCCTTTTTTCCCTGGTCTGTTTTTTTTAACTCTGGAACTTTGAAGCAAAGAGCTTTAAAATCTCCGCCTTCTCTTTCTGAGTTCCAACAAAGGAATGACCTAGAACAAAAATATTTGCCGGCTACTCAAAGTGTTCTTAGTTTCAATTTCACTTAAAAATTGATGAAGTCAATCCATACAACTGCCAGTTGGGATAGGCAGGTTGAAAGAAAAAAGTATTGAAATATTATTGATGCTATTTCTTCCTTTTTCCATCCTCAGCTGGCTCCACTTCATCTGGCTTTGTTTCTCCCATAAATGTATTATTTTTTTGTATTTATTTCATCAATTTCTATTCCACCAATCTGAAAATCTTGGCAGATTACAATTTCACATACATAGTCTGACAGATAACATTACGTTAAAAATTAAAGCAAAACATGACAATACAAACAAATTCAAATCAGTTTAATGGGATAAAAACAAATGAGCAAAAAAGGATTCAGATTTTTCAGGTGACTTCTCCCATTAAGTTCAGAGAGCCAAAAGTGAACCAACAATTGATTCATTTGGATCAAATTTCACATTCGGGTCATCCAGTTGCAACATCTGGATGAAGTTCCCTGGGCAAACTTAGCTAAGTAACTTTTCTACTCCCTTGCTTGCTCAATTTCCAGGTAAAAAGATTTCTCTTAATCTTCCAAGTCACAAATACCAACTCAAGCCTGTGCCTTCAGTGTAGTTAACTGCAACCATACAATTCTTTGAAAGCTGGAACTGGAAAAATCAGAGATGTTTTGGGATTTCAAGATGTCTGATGGACTTCCAAATAGTGTTTAGTAAAAAAACCCCCACCTACTTTTAAACTATGAAAACTTATATAAGTATATTCTATTTTCCAAGGGGTATGTTATAGAAATTGTTCTTTGAAATAAATAGAAACTTGTACCTTGAACTAAATAACTACTTACCTGCCCCATCTATCATTTGCTATCCCATGTCCTCCCGACTTATTGCTAAACCAGCCGGTCTTGCAATGTGTGTGTAGCGCTGATATTGAATGCGTTTGGACATTATCAACCAGTTTGCCAGTGGATGAGGATAACACAGGAAGCTGTAAGAGATTTTCCATTCAAAGAAACATGTTTAGTGTCTAATTCATTCATTAATTAAAATAATGTTCCTGCTTTTGCCAAAGGTAGTAGCTACACAGGGAATCAGTGCTTAATAAAAACAAAATAGATTTGTTTTGCCAAAACTCAAACTTGCAAGTTTCAGTGGCCTCTATATTTGGCAAAATAAGTTCTTCTATCTGTGCTTGAAAGAGAAAAAAATATTAATTCAAACCATCCATTTGCACGGTAGTTAACTAGAATGACAACTCTATAATTAGGGTCACCAGGTAGTTCTATGTCTGTAGGAAGAGGTTTGGCCAATCCTGGTTTTCTACCCATTGCATCCATGGACTAGTACTTCCTAAATAAATTGGAGATACAAGTCCGTGCTGACAATGAGAGTAAAAACCAGAACTGACTCGGTCCTTTCCTAAGAACACGGCGCTATCTGGTAACCCTATCTGTAGCAGAAGTAGGACACATCCCTCAACTCCCCCCAGGACAACTGTCACAGGACATCACACATTGCATTACTCAAGGTACCAGGGCTCATTATGAAATCTTTCACCATCAGAGCTGTTCCAGGCCTGAGGCGGAACTGTGTGGGAAAATCCTACATGAAAATGTCGCATCATTGATAAAGTCAAGCTAAAGGGTTACATGACCGTCACAACTGGCTCACTGGGTTTCTTGTTCTTTCTTGTCATCTTCATCGTCAACGCTTGTTGCATCTGTTGCTAACACCATCAAGAACACACAGATATCCACGAGTCAGACTTTGAAGAAAGCATGCAATGCTAATACCTCTGACAAACTGGATTAAACAAAATAGACACGTATCTGTTCTCAAGTATTCTGATGCATTTATCGTGAGGTCAGCTAGCTGAGCAAAACGTGTGTGTGTGTGTGTGTGTGTGTGTGTGAAACGAGAGTCTGTGTGCATGTGTGTGTGAGAAAAATGCTGTGTGAGTCCACAGAAGAGACTGCTGTTGCCTATATGTTTCAGGGAGAGAGAGAGAGAGTATGTGATTGCGTGTGTGTGTGTGTGTGTGTGAGAAAATGAGTGTGTGTATGTGAGAGAGAGAAGAAAGTTTGAGCACCCCTTTCCCACACTAATCCATGATAATCTCAGGGTGCCTGGAAATCAAAAGTTCCCAGGTATGGGTGTTATCGGGATGTGTCTGCTGTTTTGAAATATTTTATTAGTGCTTGGGAAATGAAAAAAAAAGTTTCAATTTTAGTATATTCTTGTTGCCCGCTGTTTTAAAATGTTTATTCTTTCTCTAAGTATGGCTTTATTATGATGTTTTATAATTCTTGATTTTTATGTAGAATTATTTGATTTATATTCCATCTTTCAGCCACTTCCAAGTGGATTACAATCAGGTACTGTAGGTTACTTCTGTGTCCCCAGAGAGTGAAGTGACTTGCCCATGTCATAACTATTGGCAGTGGGATTTGAACCCCCAGCTTCCTCAGTTCCCTGTCTACTGCTATAACCACTAGGCTACTCCTCTACTCTGTGAAGTGATGAATGATGATGTTTTTACTCTTCCATTGTTGCATTACCTAAAGCGTCTAGCTTGTTGCGGTTTCAAATTGAGTTTATCTGCATGTTTCTCTTTACATTTTATGGACTCTTTAATTTGTGTTTGGTGAAGGTTTGTCTGTGTTCTGCATATGTGACCAAGATGATGTGTTTTGTTCTCATGTAGTTCATGTATAGAAAGTTATAGCAGATTCACTTGTTCTGTTCTCCAGATAGGAGGTTTACTGGTGTTGTAAGAACATAAGAACATGCCATACTGGGTCAGACCAAGGGTCCATCAAGCCCAGCATCCTGTTTCCAACAGAGGCCAATCCAGGCCATAAGAACCTGGCAAGTACCCAAAAACTAAGTCTGTTCCATGTTACTGTTACTATTAATAGCGGTGGCTATTTTCTAAGTCAACTTAATTAATAGCAGGTAATGGACTTCTCCTCCAAGAACTTATCCAATCCTTTTTTAAACACAGCTACACTAACTGCACTAACCACATCCTCTGGCAACAAATTCAGAGTTTAATTGTGCATTGAGTGAAAAAGAACTTTCTCCGATTAGTTTTAAATGTTCCACATGCTAACTTCATGGTGCCCCCTAATAGGGATGTGAATCGTTTTTTGACGATTTAAAACAATCATCAGATATATTTTAAAACGTCAAAAATCATTACAGCCGTGATACAATAGCAATTCCCCCGATTTATCGTCAAAAAATCGTAAATCAGGGGAGGGGAAGGGCGGGAAAACCGGCACACCAAAACAACCCTAAAACCCACCCCGACCCTTTAAAATAAATCCCCCACCCTCCTGAACCCCCCCAAAATGTTTTAAATTACCTGGGATCCAGTGGGGGGGGGGGGGGGGTGTCCCGGCACGATCTCCCGCTCTCTGGCCACGGCTGCGTTAATAGAAATGGCGCCGGTGGCCCTTTGCCCTTATCATGTGACAGGGCAAAGGTAGCGCCGGCGCCATTTTAGTTCCTGTCACCCGACGTCACGAGTGCAGGAGAACTCTCCCGGACCCCCGCTGGACCCCCAGGGACTTTTGGCCAGCTTGGGGGGAGCCTCCTGACCCCCACAAGACTTGCCAAAAGTCCAGCGGGGGTCCGGGAGCGACCTCCTGCACTCGAGCCGTATTGCCAATATTCAAAATGGCACCGGCGCTACCTTTGCCCTTACTATGTCATACGACCCGTATGACATAGTGAGGGCAAAAGTAGCTGTTTCCCACCGCTGGCTCTTTAAATAGGAGGAAAAGGTGCGCGTCTGCCCCTAGAGGATCCCAGAGAATGGAGAGTCATCAGCTGCACCAGGGCCGCGAAGGAGACAAGACCGGAGGCGGCTTCCATGCTGCAAGAGAGGTCCTGGTGGCGGCACACTGCCGCGAAGGTAGAGGCAGCACTGGCTGCAGCTTCCAGCCACTAGTAAGAATCCCGCTGGCAGCTTTCCCACCGCGGAGGTGGCGGCAGCAGTCCAGCCGCGAAGAGGAGATCCCAGCGGTGGCTTCCCCGACATGGAGGCAAAGTCAGCGGCGGCGGCTTCCCAGCCACGAGAAAGAGATCCTGGTGGTGGCTTCCCCACCGTGGAGGCGGCGTCGGGCCGCGAAGCAGAGGCAGTCCGGAGCAGCCTGTGCTGCATCAACAGGGACCGGCGTCATCGGAGTGGAGTGGTAAGTGAAGGGCCTGTGAGCAGGATGGGCTCCACGAGCAGGATCATAACAGCATCAAATTAGACCGCATACTTTTTAAATCTCTACGGTTCTGTAACAAAAAGGCTGAATGTAAGCAACTGTGTGCTGTGCTGTGATGTATCTACATGGATACATCACATGTAGATACATGTGATGTATCTACATGTAGTCAAAATGGAGATTAAGTTATACATGGAGACCTTAATCTCCATGTAGACTCCCTTCCTCAAACTGCATCATGCGAAACCTTACTACAGTCCCTACATGCTTTAGGATTCCAGCAAATCATAACATCTCCCACACACAAAGCCGGACACACCTTATTTATTTATTTATTTATTTATTTATTTATTTAAAAGCTTTTATATACCGATGTTCATGTACTGGTACATATCACGTCGGTTTACATAGAACCAAAGTTGGAAATTACATCGAACAATCGAACATTATATCAAACAAGAGGGTACATATAACAGGTCTAACATCATGAGAAATTACAGCTAATGCTGAGAACTTATAGAGCTGAAGACGATTTAGGATTAAAATTAACATTATTATTACAAATAATAAATAAATAAACAACAATCAACAAAGTCGGAATTACAACCGACTTAATAAACATGGGTGAAGATTGAAGTAAGTGGAGCCAGATAGGAGAATTAAGGGCTACGGCGTCGTAGTTTTAACGTGATGGGGTATGAAATGAGTGAATCAACACTAGGGAGAGACCTTTAAGTGAATCAACCCTAGGGAGAGACCTTTAAGTGAAGGCTTTTGTAAAAAACCAAGTTTTTAGCTTCTTTCTGAACGTTCGACTACAGGTTTCTAGACGAAGGTCCGTGGGGAGGGCATTCCATAGAGTAGGGCTAGCAGTTGAGAAAGCTCTTGGATTTAATGTTTGTTAACTCAGCTGTCCGTGCCACCAACCAACCTACCTCCACCCCCATACTATGGTCTGACCACTTCCTGATAGAAGGCCTATTCTCTATCAACACCCCTCCCCCTAGCAACAACAACAGTACAACCATTATATTCAGAAAACCCTGCCCTAGTGCCGACCTAGCGAATGCTCTAGCCACCTCACTTTCCAATTTAAACTGCTCAGATCCGGACACAGCACTAGCGTCATGGAATAACCTTACAGGTGACATCGCCAATAAACTCTGTCCAGTCTCCAAAAAAGTTATAAGGAACTCATCAAAACCTACCAACCCATGGTACACTCCTGAACTCAGAACCTTAAAAACCATTCTTAGGCAAAAGGAGAGACAATGGCGCAAAGACCAGACCCCTCAAAACTCCGCCATCTACAAATCAACTCTGCACAGCTACAGACTTTCCACCCAAAAACATAAACGAGATTTTTACGCCAAAAAAATCCATGACTACAGATTCAACCCCAAAATACTCTTTTCCTACGTCTCAAGTCTTACCTCTCCTATCCCCCCCACTACACCAGACTACGACGCCCCCGCCAAATGCGAGGAACTAGCCAACTACTTTTTCAACAAAATTGCAACTCTCCTAAAGAGATTCCCCCCTCTTCGAACAGTCCCTTACCCACCTTGCCTGCTACTTCCACCCCCACCCAACCCTCAATGCCCGCCCTTGACTTTACCTCCACCAAAGAAATCCTAACCATCCTCAAAAAGCTCAAACCATCCTCCCATCCTGAAGACCTTATACCCTCCAAAGCACTACTAGTTATACCTAACGCAATAGTCAAAGCCATAGCAGATATTATCAACTGCTCTATTGCACATGGATCTGTCCCAGACACACTCAAGCACGCAGTAGTCAGACCCCTCCTCAAGAAACGCTCACTTTATCCCAAAGATCCCTCTAATTTCCGCCCAATCTCCAACCTCCCCTTCATTGCCAAGCTACTGGAAAGAGTTGTCAACTCTCAACTCATGGACTATCTTGAAGACCATCTGATCCTCCACCCATCACAATTTGGTTTCCGGAAACACTTCAACACTGAATCCCTACTTCTCTCCCTTTCCGACCATTTCCTCCGGGGCATGGGGCAAGGCCACAGCTACCTCCTTGCCCTCCTCGACATCTCATCAGCCTTCGACACTATTAGCCACCATCATCTACTTACACGCCTTGAAAACATTGGCATCTCTGACCTGGCTCTTACCTGGTTTAAATCCTTCCTCTCAAACAGAAAGTTCTCCGTTAAAATCGGGAACTCCACATCCACCCCACAGCCCCTCCAGCAGGGAGTTCCCCAAGGCTCATCACTTTCCTCCACCCTATTCAACATTTACATCACCCCCCTCTGCCATCTCCTCTCTGATCTCAAACTCAAGTTCTACCTTTACGCTGACGATGTTCAGATCATCATCCCTATACAGAACACTATCTCTGATGCCTTAGAACATTGGGAGAAATGCCTCACAGCCATTAACTCCCTGCTCACTAACCTCCATCTCGCCCTCAACACAAACAAAACTGAACTTCTACTCATCTCCCCTCAATCTTCCTCCTCCGTCCCTTCGTCCGATATTGCCAAACTCAACCTCCTCTCAACACAACCAGCTGTGAGGGACCTTGGAGTCCTCCTTGACCATCAATTAAGTATGAAGAACTACGTAAACTCCATCCTCAAAGCCTGCTTTTTCAAACTTAATGTGCTCAAAAAACTCAGACCTCTCTTACACACCCAAGATTTCCGTACAGTTATCCAGGCCACCATCTCATCCACATTAGACTACTGTAATGCTCTACTCCTAGGACTCCCGTACTCTACCATTAAACCTCTACAAATGTTACAACATGCTACAGCGAGACTCATTGCAAACTCCCGTAAATATGATCACACCACTCCCATCCTTAGAGATCTACACTGGCTCCCCATATCCTCCCATATTATTTACAAAACCCTCACTATGATGCATAAAGCAATTCATACCCACAACTCCAACTGGTTAGATTTCCCTTTCAGAACTCCTCAGTCCAGTCGACCCACTAGAACGGCCAAAAAAGGCACCCTAGTTGTACCATCCCTGAAAACAGCCCATCTCTCCTCTACACGCGACCGTGCACTCTCGATTGCAGGTCCCACTCATTGGAACACCCTACCACCTGACCTGCGCCTCGAACCTTGTATGAACAAAAAGAAATTGAAAACATGGTTGTTCAAGTAAGCCTACCCAGAATAGAAGGCTATCACACCGTTTCCAAAGTAGACCACTTTGCGTATACTCTTCTCCTCATATTGAGGAACCATGTTATGTTATCCTTTCTCTTCTCAGCTACCTCTTGTTACCCCCTCTCCCAGTTTTGCTTTCCCTGTTAAAATGTAATTTCTAAGCTTAATTGTTCATTGTAAACCGGCATGATGTCCACAACTAATGCCGGTATACAAAAATGTTTAAATAAATAAATAAATAAATAAATGTATCTGAGTCACTTAGCCAGCTGTGAGTGCACCTTAAGAAGAGATTGGTGAAGGGTGTGGATGACTGATGCACTCTTAATTATTTAACATTTGGGGAAAATGATCAATGCACTCATAATACACATGTGCATACACAACTAATGGTATGCATGCATGCATCTATGCAGATTATGCTCTGTCGTTTTTATGGTGTTTCAAATAGATTCATGAGTACATCACTCATCATTGATGGTCTTTTTGGTTCTATTGATCCATTAGTAGATTGCCCATTGCCACTATCCTGGGGATGCTAGAATAGAAATAACAGAGGCTCGAGAGAGAGAGAGAAGGCAGGTTCAGGGGCAGTGGTGGCATATTTATGCAAATGTATGCAAATGAGGGGAGGGTGTCTCTTTTCTACTTGGTCCTCAAGTGTCTGTCCTGGCCTGTGGAAATATTGGCAACCCTGGGGGGGGGGGGGGGGAGGAAAGGAAAGGACCTATGAGCCCATGCCCTGGATCCTTTAAGTACCTAGCAATGCCCTTGCTCCTAACCCCCCTTCTACATCCTTCTCCCTTTTCTCAACCCTAGAACCCCCCCCCTCCTCTCCTAGCCTACATTCCTGATCTTCCCTCTGTTATCTCTTTCCTTCCTCCCTTTATTCATTTATTTATTTAACATTTATATCCACCTTTCTTCCATGCTCCCAAGGCAGTTCACATAACCTAGAAGAAAAATGTACAACACATTCATTAAAGCAGACAAATACACAGCTAAATTTCTTGGCTTAACATAATTTTGCATTTAAACTTGCTAGCCAACAAGATCTAACAAAATAAAATAACATCTCAAAATAATAAAATATTCTGCTACAGTTCTTATCTTTCAATTAGTTGATGTAATATCAGTTAAAAGTTAGATCAAATAACCTGGCTTTAAAGACCTTCTTACATTTGAGACAGTCCATCATTGCACAAAGATCACTAGTAAAGTGTTTTACAATTACATGCCACAGGTGCTGCATACGTGAAAGCACTTTCTCCTACGTAACAATTGAGAGGGAAGTTCAGGAAAATTACCCTGCCTTGATTGGAAGTCATATCCCAAAGCATAAGGTGTCAAATGGCTTAATAAATAAAGAAGATTAGAATAAGCAACTTAAAATGAATTTGATTATTAACCAGGAACCAATGCAATTGCTTCTGACATGGACTGCTGTCACGCATTATAAACCTAGCAAACAGATTCAAAAATTGCAATATATTCCGAATTTAGCAGCTGGATTGTTATTAGGGATAAACGTTCACCAGACTCATTTGCGTATACTTGGTCAAAGAGTTGGATTCATTTGCATATTTAGGTTAACCCTGTTTGCATCCTCGAAAGACCAGACTGGATGGTCCATTTGGACTTTTTCTGACATCATTACTAATGTCAAGAATTACTTTACTTGGGTGAGAATCAAATAAGGGTTTTCTTGGGAAGGGTTCCAGTAGCTGGAGTTCTACTCTCAACATGATAAAGCAAACACTCCAAGGCAAAGTTAAAAGTGTAATTATTTTCTGGGTGTAACATCTGAGGATTATGTTTTTCCAGTCTGTTTTCCTCAACAAGTATCTATGTCCTTTATGTAAAAAGTAAACTTTTTAGCATAATGTGTTCCCTAATGTACTCTGCCTGGTGTGCATTGTGAAGCAGACACAATGGGACATAAATAAACATGTGCACAGTGTTAGAAAATGTATTGCTTGTGCATTTGACCTTGGCAGTTTGGACTTGGAGGGATCTAGTCAGGAACAATACCAGTAAAACAATAAATAAAAATGTTTGCATTTAGCAGAAAAGTAGAGAATGTCATTTTGAGCCAGTACAATGAGCAGAGGATGAGAGGTTGTACTTGGTGGCGCACATAAAGAGACTTTTATCTGTGATAGAAATGCTTAACCCCTTTTTGATGCATGAAAATTGCAGGCATTTTGCATTTCAGTTGGACTCCTAGGGATCTAGAATATTTAATAAATCTGATGCACACAGGTCAGTTTGCTGTTTATGATGCTTTGGTACCGAAACAGAGCACATTCTCCCTGCATACTGGTTTCATGGCAGGCCTCCATCCAACCTTTGTGAAATTACAATCAATCAATTATCCTAAAACACTGGAGTCCTTTTGTCTGTATTACTAAAAGGGGACAAGATCACAAGTTATCATAATTCATTTGAAACAGACACAATTCCTGAAGTAGCCCAATTTGGGAAAAAAAAAAGCTTCTGCTCTCTTTCAGTAAAAAAAAAACAAAAAAAAAATACCTACGCATTGTAATGAAAAAAATCCTGAAAGGGTGAGAGCAAAGCAATGGACTCATTTCTCCCTTGCAAAGTGAAACAATCACTGAAAAGTAAACGGCTCCTTAATAAGCTTCTGCATCCTCAGGGGACATGTGGCCCAAAGGGTTAATTTAACGCTTGACCCAGTAGAAACGCTGACTGCAGTGAGAACCTTGTAAGGCTGATCAGATGATTATTTCTGGTGGATAAGTGGGGCCTGAAAACCGAGCTCCACCAGTTCAGGTAATCAAGGGACATGAGGGCAGAAAGGGGAAAGATGCGTCTGGGTAAAAAGGCAGGGACGGCTTACCTGAGATTCTATTACTTGTCGTCTTTCAAGCATAATAATGAGATTATGGTAACCCTAAACTGGCTGGGAACAGAAATCTGGCCTGCCTGTCAAGTTCATTGTGTCGGGTTCTCACAACAGCTCCAGATCCAGTTCCTCTGAAGCTGCAGTAATTACACGCGGATGACAAACTAAAAGGAAACCGTTTCTAACCTTGGAGCTTAGGCTTACAACTACTACTAGTACACTATTGCTTTTATGGCGTGAATATTTTTCACATTATCTATATTTAGAGATCTTAGTTCTATTCTTTTAATTGTGTGTTGAAAAATTAAGAACTTATGGTATATATATATATATATATATTTATTTGAATTTATTTATTTTATATATATACCATAAGTTCTTTGCATGTTTCCAATAATCCACCTATGCATCCATAGGTGGATTACTGGAAACACGCATGACCTGTCCGTTGATTCCCTTGTGGTTCCTTATAAAGAGCCTTAGCCAGCCCTAAGGCTCTTAATAATTCTTTAAATATTAAGCAAAATGCTCAATTATATCATGAATTAAAATCACTGTGCTGGCCATGCAAGATTCTTTTCAGAGCTGTAAATAAGAAAAAGGAGAGAAAAAAAAAGTTTACAATTTTTCATCGAGAATGTAAAGCAGGCATATTACCTCTTCATAGCTCCCTTTCCTGTTGCAAAAAAAAATAAATAAAAAAAATAGCTACAATTTAACGTTATTGTACCAACTTTTGTGATTCCAGTCTACCATACACACACACATACAATTTTTTTTTTTTTAAATGGTTTACTACAATAGACAAATGAATCGTCTCCAGAGGACATTTGAAATAAAATAGTCAGTGCTATTCTCTGACAGCTAGCATTAGCATTACAATATGCCATTTTATCTCTCTGTTCCTCTACATTTCTAATCACTTTTAAGGTATAAAAATATCAATGAAAAATGCTGTGAAAAAAAAGGAAAAAAAACTTCTCCCCCTCTTCCATTCTCTTCAATGTCCTCCTAAAACTGGGGATTTGTATAAGTACTGTGCAGATAATTAGAGATCTCTGTCTTAAGATACTGAAAAGGTCTGCATCTGGAGCTTGGTTACTAGTAAACAAGAAGAAAGGTCGATTTTGAAGGCCAGCACAGAATAGCTTGTGCCAGATATGGGTGACAAATTCAGGTTTCATGTATAACATTACTTTGTGCTGTTCTCAAAAGTAAGCTATGCTGTACATGTCTGTAGAAAAATCAATTTGGATGGTATGCTGTATACGGATAAACAGTCCGAGAATAATTTTAACCCCACCGTACTGCATAATACTAGTCAAACTAATCAAATATACTAGGTACAAAACAAACAGATGTGCTACTTTTAGGCCAGAGGTTATTCAGTTCTGGTCCTTGAGGGCTACGGACAGGTCTGGTTTTCAGGCAGCTCACGGCGAATGGAGGAGTAGGCCGAAGGGTTAGAGGCGTGGCCTGCAAACCAGCGTTCAAATCCCACTGCTCTTCCTTGTAACCTTGGGTAAGTCACCCTGCTTTTCCATTGCCTCGGGTACGAACTCATGGCCTCATTCACTAAGCCACAGTAAAGGAAATCAAATAACATGAAAATTCCCACATTAAGGCCGCACATCCTTAGCTAGTTTGTAGTGCGGTATTCAAGGAGGCGTGGCTTATGAAAATACGGCATAAAGCAGAATGTTATCACCACTCACGGTGCGATGAAATACCACTTCGCATGATGTTTTCTTGCTGTATAAAAGCCAACTTCCTGTTCCTTTCAAATTTGTTTAAGCATTAGAGAGGTGGGAGGTTTGTTGGACAGAAAACTTTGCATAAGAATTACCTGAATCCCTGTCTTGTCTGGGTGTGTATTCCGACTGTTATTGCCTTTTCCTTTGTCACTAATCTTTATCTGCGAGTGAAATAAGAGTGTGGGCCTGTGTTTGCTCTGTTTATCCTTTTTGTTTACAGCGTGAAAGGGTGTGTAACCCCTGGGTGGGATAAAACCCAAAGGCACACAAATGAAGGGTTTGACCCTACTTGATAGCTTATACGTCTGAGTTTTCCATGGCTCCCTGTGGAGGGAGGGGCGGAGGAAGCATATCTTCAAGGACCTTTTGCATGTGGCATCACGATAAAGCCCCTTCTGTCCCTTGGCATACAGCATTGATAATTTCTCAAGCCTTAAGACGATAATAAACACAATGGAAGCTGAATGGTTCCCAACTTCTTTTACCGATTAAAAAAAAAAAAAAATGTTGCTTGCGGCTCTTTGTTGTTAAATTAAATTGATGCATATTATTGAGAAAAAAAATATAAGCTGGGTCGGAAAGGGGAAAAAATCACTTTTATCCATGGCTTCTTAGCATTATTCCCTTTTTCAGACCCATCTACTTGTAAGCTGAGTCAGAGAGGGGAAAGAAATCACTGGTATCCATGGCTACGTAGCATTATTCTCCTTTCGGACCCATCTACTTGTAAGCTGGCGACAGAGAGGGAAATAATAAAACGTTGCTATTTATTGTAGGCGATATTCCCCTTTCTTATCCAGCTATGAGGTAACCGGGCAAGTCTTTATCCAGCCGATATGTAGCTGAATAAGAAAGGGGTAAGCTGGTGGTGTTCTGTCCATGGGGATTGGGCAGATATGCAAGGATCCTAACCCTAGACAGGCCCGAGAGGAGATGTAAACTTACCCGGGCATGTGCTCTCAAGTAACGGTAGTCAAAACTGCTACATTCAAAAGCAGACAGGTAGTTAAGTAGCAATGTGAAGGTAAAAGTAATTTATTTTAATTACACTGTTGTCTCTAACAGTCCTTCACTTCCTCCCTGCCTCCCTCCCACCTAAGATCCAAATTCAGAACCTGTTGCCCTGCCCGAAACCCCCTTCATCTCAGATAAATAAATAAGATAGTGCCAGTCTCCCATGCTTCCAGCCTCCCCATCTCCGTCCTTCCCACCCTTTCCCTGGTCAAGCTTTTATGGAATAAACAAAGTCTTCACGGTCCCGCCTCCCCTACCCTTCTGGTACCGACTGGCTGAAAGATCTTGCATCTCCCCGTCCAGATTTCCTCTCCTCTTCCAATGGCCTTCTGTGCATGCGATTTGCATGCATGAATAATGCAAACGCACGCAAAGAAGGCCATTTCTAGTCAATTTGATGTAAATATTCTACTGCAGCTGACCGAGAAGGTGGTCATCTGCGGTAAAATAGCAGCCACCTATTTGAAATGCGTTAGAAGTGAGGCAGGAGGCCCGGGACCCTAACGTGAGTACCGAGGCTCCCGCCTCACATTTTAAAGCGGCAGAGAAAAAAAAAAAGGTCATGCGCAAACAGGGAGATAGAGCAGGGGGGGGGGTCAGTGCTGACCCCTGTCTCAACCCCAGGGCCGCTTCCCCCAAAATGTTATTTAAAAAAAAAAAAAAAAGAACCATGCAGCAACAACCTCTGCCCCCTCTTTCACCCTTTCCAAGCTAAAAGAGAAAATGTGGTCCTGGTGCCCAGCTGCCATCCCCCCCCCCCCCCCCCGCCCCCACACACAAGTGATAGAGATGCCCTGGACCTTACCCCAGTCACATGGTGCCATTTTGGAAAATGCAGGGTTGCATCTGGCCCCTATGCTGGATCCTTTTAAAGGATGTGGGAGGGGGAGGGGTAAAGGGGGGGATCTTTGTCACTTCGGGAATGGGGGTAGGAGGTATGGCAGTGGGGGGGGGGCTGGGTCCACATTTTCCGTTTCAGCTTTAGGGAGGGCAGAAAGGGAGCCAGGGCCATCGTTGGACGGTTCTTTTATTTTTTTATTAAAATTTTCGGCGGGGGGGGCCCTCAACTGGCAGCCAAGGGTTGAGACGGGGGTTTCAGCACTGTCCCCTGCTCTACTTCCCCGTTTGCATGAAAAAGGTTTTTCAGGCCAGCGGCCGTTTAAGGCAATGGCAATGCCGTGAGGTTGGGGGCCACCGTCACTTTAAAGGGTCACTTACAGCCTGGTTTTGTTGCACAGCGTTTGGGCTATGAGACAAAAGAACGCGCGCCATACAGCCACGATGCTTTTTTTGGGGGACGAGGCCTCACTATCGTGGCAACACTCTCCCGTGATAGTGAGACCCCCCTCCCGCGGAAAAAAACATTGCAGCTTACTGCATCCAGGGGTAAGTTTGTACCTGAGGCAATGGAGGGTAGAGTGACTTACCCAAGGCTTGATAAATTGGAGGAGGCCTTTAAAGAAAGCTTTTTTTAAATTTATTTTTTAAATTTTCTTTTTATTGAATTTTCAATTAATTACAAAGCATTTATAATCTTTGCACAGAAATTTTCAGTAAGTTTCGAGATATATATTTCGACATCTTTTTACACCAATCATCACACATTAGAAAGAGAACATAACGATTTTAAATTAGTCCACGAGTATCAAACGGAGACGGAGGAAGAAATATAGGAAGCCCCTTCTTAAGAAAGAAAAAAAAATACAGGAAAATACCAATAGCCTGCTAAACTTTACCTCTTGCATTAGTGCTAAGTTATAGCAGCTGGGATGCAATAAATAGGCATCCGCCAAAGACTGTATAGCTATCCCTGTTTTTTTTTTTTTTTTAATATTTTATTTATGCTTTTAGTTTAGAAATCGAAATAACAGATCTTGTAATAATACAGAGGAAATACAATACAAATCATATACAGTGATATAGTAATAAATTTGTCTGTTACAAAAAGTATATTTAGAAGAAGTAAACGAGAAGTAGAATAGAAACAAAAGCGGTTTAAAGGCAAATATTTGGATTCCAAATAACAACTGAAATAAGATTACATCTAATATATTCTATGGGGTAGATTTTCAGAGCCCTGCTCGCCTAAATCCGCCCAAAACCGGGCGGATTTAGGCGAGCAGGGCTCTGCGCGCCGGGAAGCCTATTTTACATAGGCCTCCCGGCGCGCGCAGAGCCCCGGGACTCGCGTAAGTCCCGGGGTTCTCGGAGGGGGGCGTGTCGGGGGGCGGGGCCGGTCGTCGCGGCGTTCCGGGGGCGTGTCGGCAGCGTTTTGGGGGCGGGTACGGGGCGTGGCTACGGCCCGGGGGCGTGGCCGCGCCCTCCGTACCCACCCCCAGGTCGCGGCCCGGCGCGCAGCAGGCCCGCTGGCGCGCGGGGATTTACGTCTCCCTCCGGGAGGCGTAAATCCCCCGACAAAGGTAAGGGGGGGGTGTAGACAGGGCCGGGCGGGTGGGTTAGGTAGGGGAAGGGAGGGGAAGGTGAGGGGAGGGCAAAGGAAAGTTCCCTCCAAGGCCGCTCCGATTTCGGAGCGGCCTTGGAGGGAACGGGGGGAGGCAGCGCGGCTCGGCGCGCGCAGGCTATACAAAATCGATAGCCTTGCGCGCGCCGATCCAGGATTTTAGTAGATACGCGCGGCTCCGCGCGTATCTACTAAAATCCAGCGTACTTTTGCTTGAGTCTGATGCGCAAGCAAAAGTAGGCTGATCGCGCTTCTTTTAAAATCTACCCCTATTTATTTATTCTGCCCCTGTTGCCAAGGGTGGGGGCTCTCGGGTTAAAGAATCCAAAAACAATCTTAATTGCATTTCTTCAAAGAAAAGAAATTTCTGATTCTGATGTGTTATCTCACATTTACATGGGAATTTTAAAAGCATCTTTCCCCCCCAGCTTTTCAATTTCTGCTTTAAAAGCAAGACATTTTCTCCTTCTTAATTGTGTTGTTCTGGAGAGATCTGGGTACATCCATATTGGTGCCCCATGAAAATTCTCCATTCTTTTCCTCATGTAGAGGCGGAAAACAGCATCTCTATCAGAGGAATCTCAGCTTAACCTAACTGCAGTTTTGGAAACTACTATAGACACTGTGATTTCTTCTAGAGCTATATTACTACACATAACATTTGTTTTCGCAGCTATCCCTGTTCTGACTATTTTCTGCAGATCATCTTTGCAGAACCTACTGAGTGATTAGAGGAAGGGGGATTTTTAAAATCTACCGAGGAGGATTTTGAGAACTTGGTGACACTTACTAGCATGTACTTCTGGATAACCAACTCAACTTCACCAAGTTCATAAACAATACTACCAAAGACTGCTTCTTCAAATTGCAAGTCTTAAAAAAATTAAAACCTCTTCTACACTTCCGAGACTTCCGCTTGGTACTACAATCTATCATCCTCCCTAAACTGGACTATTGCAACTCACTCCTCCTGGGCCTGCCAGCCAACACCATCAAACCACTTCAGATGGTCCAGAACGCGACGGCCAGAATTCTCACTAACACCAAAAAATGGGATCACATCACCCCTATCCTCCAAAATCTTCACTGGCTGCCTATAAAATTTAGGATACAATTTAAATCCCTCATGATGATTCACAAGGCTCTTCACAACATCTCCCCCCTCAACCTATCCTTCCAACTACAGCAACACATCTCCAATAGACCAATCAGAAGTGCATACCAGAACATGCTTCACACCCAACCGGCAAGAAGCTCACTGAGGAAACGAGCCCTGTCCACTGCAGGTCCCCATCTTTGGAACCTGCTCCCACCGGACCTCCGCCAAGAACCGTGCCTTCCGATATTCAAAAAGAAGCTAAAGACTTGGCTATTCACTCAAGCTTTCCCTGAGAGCTAAAATGTGGTGAAGCGACAGACGATATACCTACCTCTGTACATATGTTCCTGATTTATGGTTCCCAGTTACATTTGATTGAGTTTATGAAAGTTCTCTTTAATAGTTTTCCTGTATACTTGTGTTAATGTATTCTGCCTTGAGGCGACTGTTTTAATGTATTTCCGCCCTGGAGGCGACTGTTCAGTTCCTTGTAAACCGGTGCGATATGTATTTTTTACAGGAACATCGGTATATAAAAATTAAAAATAAATAAATAAATGATATCAGGTGAGTAGCAGCAGGTGGACAGCATTGCTGCAGAGGCAGTAAGTGATCCTGCTGGGGCCTAGATCAACTCCCCAAATCATCAGGCAGTCAAGATCCTGAGAGACATCCCTGACCTTTTACCTCTTAGTCCAACCTTAACCCCCTGCCCCAGCAACGATATCCAAGGATCCAAATATGGCATCCTGATGGCAAATGGAATGAGACAGGGCTCAGGCAACAGCTCTAGTGGGATGCACCAGCAAGATAGAAGTGGATTGTGCTGCGCACCCAGGCGATGGATCGGAACCATGCTTCAGCCCATATTTAAGCATCAATAAGAGGGCTGGCAGAGAGCTAGCGGCTAGTCCACAAACACATGACCATTCCAGATGTTTTTATTGCACCCGGTGGCAGAGAACGTGCCCAGTGCAGTGGGCAATGAGGGGCTACCAGGGGATCCAAAGCTTTGCAGATGTGCTGAAATTGGCTATAAGGAACTCTCTGGGACTGGGGCCAAGGAGTGTGGCAGCATTGCCCTGTGGGAATTGATAGAAAGGTGCAGGAAAACAGTGGCACATTTTGACCAGAGTATAGAGGGCGGGCAGCAGCTCCATGAGAATCAGGAAGCAGTCAGGGTACCTGTGCACCAGTGTATTCATCAAGCAGAACCATACTTATCTGATGATGCATAGGTTAGAAGAGCAACAGGTATCCTTCATGAGTAGTCTATGGACTTCAAGAATACTATGGATTGCCTCCTGGGACATCCAGCTTGGTTATACAAGATGTAGAAGGAACAAGTCCTGAAGCCTTCAAGGATGCCATGGAGGATCTGAGTTCAACAACAGCCACCCTGTATGAGGTCATCCCTATAACCAATATCCTGCAGGAGAAGTTATTGGGTTTTTGGTGCTCATGAACTTCTCACAGCTGCAACTGTAAAATCAGCTCAAACCCCTAACATGCTGGTCACCTTGTATGACCCTTCAGTCTGGAATTATAGTACAGGGTGGCCCGTGGAAAAGTAGCCTGCCTCCAATTCACTGGTATTGGAGGTGGGCTACTTTTCCACGGGTCACCCTTATAGAAAGCAGAAGCTAGTGGCTATGGTGCGAGAATGGGAATGCCAGAGGCAGAGGAGTAAAGAGCAGGCACCCCCACACAGTACTGTCAGCATCGGCAGGAAACTGAAAACTCTAGAGTATACTATAATATCCAATAGGCCTCTTCTGTACTCCCACTGTACCTATAAGCATAAAACCAATATGGGATGTTGTAGACTAATTGTCTAACTGTAATGTCTGGTACTTCTGGTGTAGAAACAATCCAATCTTTAGGTTGTAACTAAATATAGTACCATTTTAATATAGTGTTCGCAATGATTATTTTTATATATTTTTTATATGCAACTAAAATCTCGCTCTAAGCTTAAATTACTTTTTTATAATGAGAAAAATATTCTCTCAACATTGGTACTCTCACATCACAGGGGAAGATGAACTTTGCACGTATCTTTTTGGTTGAGAATAATATTTCTCTGTAATCTTCTTGCTCATTATATCCTCCTGTGCTATGGCCTATGCCCGACACTGACAGTATTTTGACACCATGTGCCTGCTTCAGGGGCTGGAGAGAGCTGAAATTAAAGGCAGTAACTGTTACACAATTGACATTCCCAGATATCCTTTTGACATACGATCTCTTAAAAACTTACTTATAGTTGGTGTTCTTCATTCATGCAGCCGCTATTGTTTTAGTGAATTTTTAAATTATATCAGACCAATCACTTTCTGCCCTCCAACTGACGTTGTGTGTTCCAATGTAATTCGCAATTACATCCAACTGAGATGAAGACTACAATACTGAATCAGGCTTAACATCCCTTTATGTCAAAATAGCTCTCAATTACGTCCAACATGCTGCCCTCCAGCTGACGTCACATATCTCTAGTTCTCAATTATGTCCAACTGAGATGAAAACCACAATACTGGATTAGGCTTAATGTGCCTCTATGTCAGGATAGTTCTCAATTACGTCTGACATTCCTTACTTGTTTCTTTCTTGCAGTCAGTATTCTACTGGAATAGAATACAAAAACAGACCCCTAGTAAAACAACGACTAATCAATGTCTCTGTTTAACCCCTGGGGGATGATTGTGTCCTAGTTATAAATGAATCACTGTTCCAGCTGAAGCCATTTTGTGTTATGGTCCCCTCCTCTTGGTGAACATTTGGTTGGACTAATCCCACTACTCTTACTTCTTCTATTTTATATGAAAACGCAATCCAATGTGCCACAACTGTTGCCTCCATCCTTTGACATTGGATGCAGCTCAAATGTTCTTGTACTCGTGACTTCAGCATCTGAGTTGTCTTTCCAATATACACTGGACAACAAGAGCACCGTAACGCATAAATAACCCCTTCTGAACTGCAAGGCAAATGTTGTCGAAACTTGAACAGTTTTCGTCCGGACAACCTGAGTTCTTGCCCTCGAAAAATCATGTTGCACACATTGCATTGTTCACACACAAAATGTCCTGGTGAGGGATTCTCATGTTTAATTTGATCATGTGAAACAAAAGTGGAGTGTACTACCAGATCTTGTAGATGTTTTGCCCTCGTTATTGCAAATGTTGGTGCCTCTTGAAAAATCAAATGAATGCTTAAAACTTTCCAGTGTTTTATAATACTGGGTCACTACCATTGTCTGGCCTGCTCCTCCTGCCCTGCCTCTCTTTTGGTTCAGTACCTTGCTGCTAATACCACTCCTCTTGATGTCTTAACCCTTCACTTCGTGTTTTTGGATGTTGATGCCAGTGTGCTTGCTTCCTTACCCCTCCCCATATGCCTTGGTGTGCTGATGTCACCCTTCTTCCTGCCATACTCATCAATCTATGCCTTAGGGTGTTGATGCCATTGTGCCTACTGTCATACCCCTCAATTCATGGCTCGGGATGTTCATGCCACTCTTCTTCCTGCAATACCCCTCACTTCATGCTTTGGAGTATTCACGCTACTGTGCTTGTTGCCTTGAGGTATTCATGCCATTGTCTATGATGTGTTCCCATCTTTGTGTGCCTTAGGGTCTTAGTGCCACTGTTTGTGCTGCTTTAGTCCCCTTATCGTGATTTGGGATCTTCGAAACACTGGCTGGTGCTGCCTTGCCCCTCTCACTATGTTTATTGGATGTTCATGCCACTGCTGGTGCTACTTTGCCTCTGTCATGTTGTCTTGTGCTGTTCAAGCCAGTACTGTTGGGGCCCTTTGCCTCACTCTTTTGGTGCCTTGGTGTTCATGTCCCTGTTGGTATCAGTTTTCCCTCTTATGGTACCTTGGGATGTTCATGCCACTGTTGGTGGTACCTTTTGGCTCTCTTTTGGTATTTGGTATCACACTGATGTAAACCGGTGTGATAAGACTTTGTCCTGAACTTCAGTATAGCAAAAAGATGTAAATAAATAAATAAATACATAAATAAATAAATATCTTAGAGATGTTCATACTTTTCTTTTTGACTGCTTTGCCCCTCTTTCAGTGCCTTGTGCTGTTCATGCCACTGTTGGTGTCCTTTGCCCATCTTTTGCTGTTGTGGGGTTTTCATGACACTCTTGGTATCCTGGAGTGCTGTTGCTTCTGCTGCGAGTCATGCCTGCCATTAAGTTTCATAAAACCTGGCTGGAAAACTCCAAAACTGGAGTCAAAGTTAGGATGCACTGCTTCACCCCATTGACTTTAAAGGAGACAAACAAAATGAATGAGCTTCTGATCCAAGCTGTACGAAACAGGAAACCAAACGGAAAATAAAAAATAAAACCAAATTAAGCCAAAAACATTTTCTGTGCCCACCCCATTCTTCTGGATTACAAGCTCTGATATTACCAAGTGCAATTAGAGAAACAACAGCAACTCTCAAATGACCAGTTTTCTCACCCATAATGTATATTGAATTATGACGTGAGTTCTATTCCTTTTCCAGCAAGGAGAATGTAAGCACAGAAAAGCAGAGGCGTTTACAAATCCTCAGTGATATTGCTGGGGGGTCCTCCTGGTGCAGCTGCACCAGCTGGATCAGTTATTCCAAGGTGGGCTACTCATTGACTTGTTTGCCCGTGTCCAGCAGGGTGACCATTCACCTGAGGAAGAAAGTTTTTCTGTCTTGTTGCTGTGAAGCAGGTATCTCAGATAGTAACATAGTAACATGGTATTGTCGACAGAGAAAGACCAATTGGTCCATCCAGTCTGCCCGGCAAGCTTCCCATGGCAGCAGCTGCCGCTCCATGCAGGCTAGCCCCCTGCCTTATGTTAAGGATATATCAATATGCACAAGCAAAATCAAGGAACTGTCAAACCCATAACAAAGTTACTGCAAAATATTTACATGGTGAGCATCCCTTCCCGATAATTCAAAGAATGCTGCTTTAATGTTCTTTCCTTCTGCACGGGTATTGATGCAACACTAATGTCACAGACTAATGTATTATTCGCACCCCTGTTTTCTGTAAACTGACATGATGTGAACGAGTTCATGAATGCCGGTATAAAAAAACCTTAAATAAATAAAATAATAAATAATGGTCACTTCTAAACTTTATTTATTATTGATTTATTTAAACATTTTTATATACCATTGTTCGTATGGACATCACATCGGTTTACATAAAACGAAAGGGAAGAGGAGGAAGAAAAATCCTATTTATTTATGGGATAAAAAACATTTCTAGGTGTTTCAAATCGTTTGTCATTTTGTTTCCAGTCTGAGAAGTATAAAAGTAAATTTAAATTAGAGTGCCTCTGAATATGCTTTCTCGCTGCTTGGAGAAATTAGATTGTTTTCGCTCATCTTGAAACAACAGAGGCATTCTTGCTTATCAAGATATTTTATTGTTTGTATACATACCCCATTACTTCCACTGGCCATCAGAAGAATACGTTCTTGAACCTCTGATTTAAGACTGTGAGCTAGAAAAACTGCTCCAAAGTTTATAAAACTTTCAGGTGTTACATTTTGACAACCTCAGATCTATTCTTGAGCAATGACAGAATGCTACACAAACTGCTGCATTTCAGCGGCTGTGTGGGTCTTTATCTCTCCTTGACAGATTATTGCTGGTTAAATTGTAGAGCTGACTTAAAGGCAGGCCTCTTCAAGGGAGTCAGAAATTAAGGCTTCACCAAATGGTAATAAAGCTATTAAAAATGCAAACAGCAAACAGCTACACTGTACAGGTTAGACAGCTAATCCAAACTACCAGTTTAAAAAAGCAGAGCAATTACACTTTTATTTAAATGCAAGGAATATGAGCAAGAATAGAATGAGAAGCCTTGTTTAAATGCACTCTTTTGAATATTTATTAGAAATAATACATGTAGTTAAGTCACTTATCTGATTTCAGTGAATAAGTAAAATGCAAAAGATCAATTTTCATAATTATACCAAAGAAGTCTGTCTTTCATAAAAATCTCATTAATAACACCATTATTACTGGAAAAATATCTCAGTATTATTATTGTTATTCTAATTATCAGTAAAATGCTACTGATAATGTTGTCATAAAATTCCTTTTTAGTATCCTTTTAAAAAACACAGCCTGAGTAGTGGTGTGAGTTGAAACTAGATTGTCAGTGGTAGTCTCCTAAAAGTCATTTTGTGTTTTTGGTATATATATATAACACACACATATAATATGTATAATTGCACAGACTGCTATAAATTTGGCAAATAGGATTATCTATCTATCTATCTATCTATCTAATTTTCAGTGCCCCATAACATAAAATACATTCACTTGTTTAGATTAAAGAAATTCAATGTTATTATTTAGGCATGCATTAGAATTCCTTTTATCCAGAATGGTTGGGACCAAAGCCATTCTGGCTAACGGATTTATGAGATAATGGAAAATTATTCCCCTCATGCTAAAGAGAAACAAAGAAATAATAGCTGCTCAAATAAAAAAAAACCTGTTTATTAAACACCCAACAACAAACAAGAGTCAGCCTGAGCATAATACCGCCGGCGGTGTGTTGCTTTAGGCATTAATTTGGGCAGGAGATGACATCGCATCAAAGGATGTGAAAGACAGCTCTTAAAAGCTAGCGCATGGATGGTTTGTGAGCCCCCCCCCGCCCCGCTCCCACCACACTTGCAGGAAACGTGGGTCTTTTTGGCCATCTTTTCTGCCACACACCGCTGCCAGAAACGGAGAAAACAGAAAGGGGAAGCAATGTTGCTGGTCTGCTTTGGCTGCGCCTGCACATAAGTGGCAATGAGCAAAGCATGACGGAGCCGAGGGTCCTGGTGTATCACCTCTCCACAGTGCACAAATTCTGGATAGTGAGAGTTATTTTGAAAAAAAAAAAAAATGGGTCCCAGCCTGGGAACAGGGATTTATTCCAGATCATGGGACTTTCCGGATTCTAAAAGGTTTTGGATAAAAGGAACTCTATTGCACAATGTGATATGTGGCAACAATATGAAGGAGGAAAAAACACAGCAATAGGGAACAATCTAGCAGCAAAAGCTGAATTTTTATTATTTTACAGTAAATGGTTTACATATTTACATATTGCATATCCAGCATTGCTTCTACGGCAGGGGGGAAAGTCTGACACTTCACGCATATCCAGCATAGCTCTCTGCTTCAAGGCAGGTGGGAATGAAGAAATGTGGATGTATATTCAGGCAACAACCAACAAGGACTGAATTACATAGTCTGGATAAACAGATAAGCATGGATGTAGCTTGCTTATTGCGGTTGTTACTACCCCTAACTAATTAAGCTATTTCACTTAGATGCAGTTCCAACACTGCTCTCTACATTAATGGCGGGGGTGGAAGGGAAATAGAATAAAAAAGGTTACTAAGAGCCAAGAGTAACATAAATATGAGCAAGAAAAAAAAAGTGCGAAAGCTTGCTGGGCAGACTGGATAGGCCGTTTGGTCTTCTGCTGTCATTTCTATGTTTCTATGTTTCATGTCTGACTTATGGTAGTCATAAACTCTCTTAGCCCCGGTATCAATAGTTCTTGCCTATATGATTCTATGGAAAGTGAAATTATCCTAAAGATCTTCTCAAATATGTATTTTAATGAAATATTTGACTAAAGAAGGCTGTGTTAGAAAATATACCATTTAATCATTAAAAAAATTGGCTTCGCTACCTGTTATATCAACCTGTACATCAAAAAAAAAAGATATAAACAATTTGTTATCAAATATCTACATATAATATTTATTTATTTATTAACTTTTCTATACCAAAGTTCAGGTAACAGTGTTACCTATCACTCCGGTTTACATTGCAACAGATAATAAACAATGACAAACTTATGTCTTACAATGAACAGGGGATGTGAAACAACTTGGATAACATAACTATGAACCAGGACACAACTAATAGAGCGAACAGCCTATGGGGAGGGAGCTTAGCTACTGGGGGAGGGGAAAATTACTGATAAGTAAAAGAAAAAAGACTTGAGCCTAGGCTGTGGTAGTCGATACGCTGAGAACAGTCTGTGGTAGCTGTGGTAGACTTAGTGAGTTATGGGAACGCTTGACCGAACATCCATGTCTTGAGTCTTTTCTTGAACGTGTTGGGGCACGTTATATATGATATATAGAATATATATATATATATATATATATATATATATATATATATATATATATATATATATATATATATATATATTCTATATATCAAAATATCCAATTTTGATATATAGAATATATTATAAAAGATATATCACAAACCTCCCTTATCTAAAAAGGATTCACCCACACCGTGCACACATATTCAAACCCGCTCAACAACAAACCATCAACATTCACACATTTGTATGAACATTTGTATGAATGTTGATGGTTTGTTGTTGTGCGGATTTGAATGAGTATGTACGGTGTGAGCAGAATCCTTTTGGATAAGGGTGGTTTGTGATATATATTTTTTATAATATATTCTGTATATCAAAATTGGATATTATGGAGGTAATTTTTTCAAAGGAGTTACTCGCTTTCAATGTAACTACTATCGTAGCAATTTTCAAAAGCCATTTCCCTGAGCGGTGCACTTACATGAGTACGTCCTATGGACAATTCAATGGCATATATTGTAGCAATTTTCAAAAGCCCAGTTACATGGGTAAAGTGCATTTACATGTGTAAAACCCAGCATGTAAATGCTTTTTAAAATCAGGCCCTTAATTTGGACATTTGATAAAGAAAAAAATTCCAATATTGTTTATATCATATTTTTGATTGAGAAAATAAAATATACCACATCGGATAAACTGATTGGCGTGCTTATTTTTCATCTGATTCCTGACTCTTCCATCTTTAAGTTAGATAGATTTTCCTCAGCCATATTAGTCAAAATGGGTGTTTGCTTATTCTACTTGCATGCATTCAGCATGGTCTCAGTTCTGCAATATCCCGGAGATATATGCTCTCTGGTATTTTTTTTTCCTTACGCTGCAGAGAGCATATTTGAGTTGACTTGTGCGTGCTCATCTCCAGCTCCCAGAGTTCAACGGCCCGCACAATTTTTTTTTGCATTTCTCTCAACGTTTCAGAATAAGGGCCAGCAAGTTTGGTGCACACACTCTTGCCATGCAAGCTCTGCCTTCCAAGATTTGAAAACTGAAGGAGCTGTGTTGTCCCCATGCTGCCAATTGATGGATTTAGTAGCAATATTCAGTGGTGGTTGTTACGAGCGCGCGCGGGCGCGGTCGTCTCGGGCGGGTGGTGAGCCCTTGGGCCACGGCAGGACCCCAGGAGGAGCCCAAGGCCACACCGTGGGAGGTGAGCTGAGCAGGCATGGTGAGCCAGGCAGGCAGGAACAGAAACAGGGAGCCCGGCCCTCAGCCGGGCCTGCATGCCCATGGTAGCCAACACGGGGAAGTTGACTAGTGAACGGTCCTCAGACTGTTCCCGGCCCTTTCAGACCTGCCGCAGGGAACGGCAATGGGCAGCAGGCCGGACAGAGGCGAGGGCAGACAGAGTCCTTAAACTGAAGACATCAGACGGGGCAGAAGCAAGACGAAGACATCAGGACAAGGGCTGAAGCGAGACACAGGAAAGGCCCAGGCGAGCAGGAACTCCGATGCTGGGATACTCACATCCGAAGCCCCCTCGGCTGGCAGAAGCTCAAGAGCCCGTGGGACGAATCCCTCCTGTTGGCCACTCCAGGGCCCAACAGGACAGAAGGCTCAGGAACCAGGTCAAGGCAGAGACAGGTAGACATCCGGACAAGGGCTGAAGCAGACACTGGAGACAAGGCTGGACGGGAACATTGCACTGTCCATCAGGGCGCCCTACTCAGCCCACCCGTGGGACTGAGTCACGGACCACCCTGTCCCAGACGCGCCCTACACAGCCTAGGGAGGCTGGTCGCGGACCACGCTGAGAAGGAGGGCGCGGGGAAGACCCAGGCGAACAGGAACTCCGATGCTGGGATACTCACATCCGAAGTCCATACGGCTGGCAGGCACAGGAACAAACAACTAGGCACACGTCAAGGCAGACATCAGGAAACATGTCTAGGCAGACATCAGGAAACACAGAGGACCTGGACCGGCAAGGTTACAGACAACTGTAATGCACAATCTGCAGGCCGAAGACAAGCAGGAGTCGGAGTCACGGACCGGAGTCAAGGCAGGCTGAAGACAAGCAGGAGTCGGAGTCACGGACCGGAGTCAAGGCAGGCTGAAGACAAGCAGGAGTCGGAGTCACGGACCGGAGTCAAGGCAGGCTGAAGACAAGCAGGAGTCGGAGTCACGGACCGGAGTCAAGGCAGGCTGACGACAAGCAGGAGTCAGAGTCACGGACCGGAGTCAAGGCAGGCTGACGACAAGCAGGAGTCAGAGTCACGGACCGGAGTCAAGGCATGCTGACGACAAGCAGGAGTCGGAGTCACGGAGGACCTGGATCGGGAGAGGCCACAGGCAACTGTGTAACCCAATCCGAAGGCAAGCAGGAGTCAGAGTCACGGACCGGAGTCAAGGCAGGCTGAAGACAAGCAGGAGTCGGAGTCACGGAGGACCTGGATCGGGAGAGGCCACAGGCAACTGTGTAACCCAATCCGAAGGCAAGCAGGAGTCAGAGTCACGGACCGGAGTCAAGGCAGGCTGAAGACAAGCAGGAGTCGGAGTCACGGACCGGAGTCAAGGCAGGCAGAAGACAAGCAGGAGTCGGAGTCACAGACTGGAGTCAAGGCAGGCTGACGACAAGCAGGAGTCGTAGACACGGAGGACCTGGATCGGGAGAGGCCACAGGCAACTGTGTAACCCAATCCGAAGGCAAAGACACAGTGAACAGAAAGTCCTTAAATACTGGAGGTAGAGGGCAACTCCCTGGGAGGAGCTTGCCAGGACCGCCCACCGCTGGTCCTATAACTAGGGTAGAGAGCTGCGGGCCAGCCCCTAGGGAAGGGCGTCGCCCAACAGGAAGTCCAAAGACTGAGGCTGCAAGCCACCGGCACAGCTAGGCCTCTCAGGCCCTGGAGCAAGTCCTGGATGATGCGCAGGCGAGGCCCTGGCTTCAGAGCGGCCTCTGGAGGAAGGTAAGAGACCTCCTGCAGCGCAGCAGCAGGGGGGATCGCAACAGTGGTGGTGAGATGTAGATTTTTTCACCTTCTGATCTTCAAACTTTTGAATGGACAGTCCTGAGTGAAAGCTGTTAAAAACCATGTTGCAATGTTCATTTTCTATACCTGGTGAAAATAAAATTTGCATCTTTTCTTTGTATATGTTCGGTATACTTACAGAATATACTTATTACGGTTCTGGGCTGAGCCACGACGAAACCACGTTTATTTTGTAAACCATCAAAGGAGCTCTTGCTGTTAACGTTTATTAAATGGCCTATTTCAGAAAGCCAAATCAATTCCTAAAACTGTGTATGTGGCATAAGGATAAAATTAGCTAACCAGGTGAAGCTGCGATAAAGGGCTTGCATTTTTTTTTATTTGTTTAATTTGCCATGGGCAGCAAAGCAAAATTAATTTTGCAAGGGTTGCACACAGATGTCAAAGGTTATTTGGGCTGGCCAGCGAATAAAAATGTTTGCCACTCACATCCAGAACGAGGGGCTGCTTGAGAGCCCAAAGAGAGGTAAATGGGGGGGGGGGGGGGGGGGGGGGAATGTGTTTTATGAAGCATGGGCCCACCCACTCCGTTCCGTATACGGATATGAGGTCTCAACATCCCCTGTTCAGACCTGCAAGGTCATTTAACTCATTTAATGTTGGACCCCAGAAAAAGGAAGGTAGACCACCCTGAGCAATGATATAAGAAGAAGAAGCAAAAAAATGCCTGCCTCTCCCATCATCTGCACACTGCCTCGTCTGCTTGCTCACTGAAACCCAGTCGGTTGCCCCAGCTCTGTAGAAAGCAATGGGGAAAGCTCCAAACTCCTGAGGCCCAACTCAGTACAGCAGTAGCAAAGTTTTAGCACCTCAGATCTCAGCTCAGTTCTGGTGGGAAACGAACTGTCAGAGAAACGAAGACAAGGCAAAATATGTAGAGAATCGAAGGGCGTTGTGCAGGCTACCACCACCCAGGCTGGGAGTAATTAGCATCTTTTAAGAAAAAAGTTAGGCGGATTCCTACATGGGTCAATGTGAAAATTTACTAGGGCTACGTACCTTATTTCACTATTTCCCTAGAGTTAGAAGCCTAAATAATGGATGGCGATGGGGGGAGGAGTTAGGTGCTTAGCACTGATTTTCAGAACTAGGCACATAACTTGGGGGTGGGGGGGGGGGTCATTTACAAAGCCGCGTTAGTGCCTTAATGTACAGTACACAGCGTTCATTCAGTCATTCATTCATTCATTCTTATAGCCCACTATTTCCATTAATGTTCAACCACGGAGATATAACCAGGGCTGGTGCTTCCTTTAGGCAAACTAGGCGGTCGCCTAGATTTTGGGGGCAGCAAAATCCCGCCAGTGCTTGGTGCCATACCAGAGCCAGTACCGTCTAAGAAGGGAGCGCTGTGCTGGAGCCACTGCCGACAGCAGTCAAAGGTTCGCCTAGGGTGCCAAACAGGCTGGCACCAGCCCTGGAGTTAACGCGTGGTTTTTTTTTCAAAATGCACGCATTACTGTCCCCTCAAAAAAAACAAACCCATCGCGATGCAGAAATGGTAAGGAGGTCCAGCGATCGATCAAAAAGGGGGAGGGGAGGGCCTGCATTTATTTATTTATTTTGCTTGAGTTGCCTCAAGAGGTGGCAGAGGATGAGATTTTCGAGACCCCCCTTGGGGTTTTACAGTGCCTGGGGAGGGGGGGGGGGGTCACTGTTTTGGCCACTCAGGCCCTTTAAAAGATGGAAGCCCCTGGATGAGGTCCTGCCATTGCGCACTGGTTCTGTGGTCTGCCAAGCCACATTTTGTTTTTTTTTTCTGGTAAAATTTTACCGCTCTTGAAAATACTGCAAGACTGACAAAGCTCTGGGACCAATCACTGCAGCATTGTGAAACCCGTAATATTTTTCCCTCTAATACTAATACCCAGGCTTAGAAAATAGACCCCCTTTAGGGATCTAAATCTAGACAAATGAATAGCAGACCTAAATTGATGGGAATTTTCAGCTGAAACCTTCGGCTTCTAATTTAGCTAAAAATAGGCACCTAACAGGTACCTAAATGAAGGATCTCATCTCTTTTTGAGTGACAGCCTCTGGTTGCACAACTCACAATGTTTTGCATGCACACAAAACTTTATTGCATTTTACCCTTTACAAATGAAAGTGGGATTCAGAGACTTTCAATTGAGAAGTGCCACAATGTGCTACGACAATCAATTTTCCCTGCCTTTAAAAGGGGAAAGAAACTGGGAGCCTAAAAAAAAAAATGTTTTCTGAGCCTTTTTTTTATGGTTTCCATTTAAAAGAAAATACTGTGGCAGATTCAGGCTACCATAATTTTCCAGAGGAAATCAAGAAGAGAAAGTATTCATTTTTTTTTCCCTCCCATAATGGGAGCTATATGTGAGGAACCGAAAGATGGGCTGGACTTACCCCTGCCCTGAGCTGGGGTAAAGATATCCAGGACGATGTATACCCTCATATCTGGGGGATGGGGCATGGCAGGAACAGAAACAGGGCGGAGCAGGAGAACGGAAAATATAGAAGGGGTCCACTTCCTGCACACTCCGAATGTCCGTACTCAGGTCCCTTCTGAATATCTATGAGCGAGTTTGAAAACAGCCCAATTAGTGGCCAACACGCATTAGTAAAAACCCGACGTTCAATTGCTGTTCACCACCTGGAGGCCAAGACGGTCGGGGTGAGGTGACCTGTATATAATTAAGGCATTACTTATTCATGTAAATGCAATATTTATAACACCAGACCAGACTATTTTACAGAGTAGCAAATAATTATGCATATATATATATATTCTATACAAATGCGATCGCGACTGAGTGTTTATTAAAATTTGAGAACGGCTACAGAATAAGAATACATAAAGGGTTAAATATTGCGTCTGTGGTTATTTTTTTAATAGCATTATCGGTATATCCAATGTCTGATACTGGACCCTGCTCCCCGGTGAAAGCCTGCAACATAAGTTGGAGGGCTTGCATGATGCTTCTCGTGGAAAGCATTGTTCTCAGGTTCCATAGCCTACTCTGCTAATGCTGCTGCTATAAGTATGTACGTCCAAAATCCAAAGAACTGGTAAAGTATGTGATGCAATAAACGCTATATCAGAGAAAGGAATCACATACAACAACGTGATCAATGATCGGACGGGTTTACCCTCATAAGTGAGTGACTATACATATACACCCGAACCGGTGTTTCAAATCTCTTAAGCACTTTGATTTATGTGCAAGCACTCATGAAATAATCATAGGGTATCCCCAATTTCTCTTTTTTTATTGGATTTTTAATTTTTAGAGAGTCCTTTTGTTGAAAAACACGTTGTGAAAATGCCGTACTTAAACACATATATGAACTGTTCCTTCTTATTTTTAGTGAAGGTGAACTTTTTTAACAAAGGTAAACTTCTAACACCACTTAAATATGGAAAAGTACACTTATCTGTTCCAAAATTTGGAACAAGCGGCTCCTCAGCCTCAGCTGAGGAGCCGGGTGTTTGATTGAACAAGGCTGAGGAGCCGCTTGTTCCAAATTTTGGAAAAGATAAGTGTACTTTTCCATATTTAAGTGGTGTTAGAAGTTTACCTTTGCTAAAAAAGTTCACCTTCGCTAAAAATAAGAAGGAACAGTTCATATATGTGTTTAAGTACGGCATTTTCACAACGTGTTTTTCAACAAAAGGACTCTGTAAAAATTAAAAATCCAATAAAAAAAGAGAAATTGGGATACCCTATGATTATTTCATGAGTGCTTGCACATAAACCAAAGTGCTTAAGAGATTTGAAACACCGGTTCGGGTGTATATGTATAGTCACTCACTTATGAGGGTAAACCCGTCCGATCATTGATCACGTTGTTGTATGTGATTCCTTTCTCTGCTATAAGTACGTACGTGTCATAGCTTTATCATAAGGAGGCATAGCACACTGTTCCAGCTTCTATCGCACAGGGCTCTGGTTGTGATATCAGCCCTGGAGCAAACTGGAAATGTTGGTAGCTGATGGTTACCTTGTACTGAACCCACAAAGAAAATGTTGCTGAGGTGAACGAGCATTATCGAGTGCACGTCGGTCCCTGTGTGATCTCAAAAGCTCATGCACCAGGAGGTGCGCAGTCATTTGAAAACGATACCAATATTTGTCGCATTGTTCCCTATCACTTCCAGAGAATAAAACAAAAACCTTTGTTTCCCGTCCTTTGGGGGGTGTTTCAGTGCTCGCTAAAATCATTTAAAGGTGAATTTTTAAAAAGCCCGATGGGCGCCAAAGCCAGGAGGCATGTGAATAATATCGGGCCGGCGCTCGCCCGGTGGATTTTTAAAAGCCGCCCCGAGTGGGTGCGCGTATCGCCCGCCGCGCCACCCGAATGAAAGGTTACAAAAGAGGGGGCGGGGCCCGGGCGCGGTCTGGGCCAGGACACGGGCATCCCTGGATTTCAACTTCCGATTAGAGCATAAAGACGTATGTGCGCGCGCGGGCGTGCGCCGGGGTCCCCGGCCGCCTAACTGCACTTCTGCAATGGAGGACGTATAAGTAGTAAAATAATAAATGGACCGGCAGAGTTTAAGGCTTGGGGTGAACAAGGGAGAAGGGAGGCTTTTAAACTAGGGAGGGGGGTTTGCAAGTCCCTCACCTGGGCCAACTGGGAGCGAACTGGAAAAGCTGGAAATGACATCAGAACCCGTATCTACTAAATCCCCCCCACTAACGTGGTAGAAACAGCATTTGCGTGCACAGGCACGCGCCCTCTTAAAATTGCGCGCCTATGTGCGCGCATTCAGGCTATTTTATTACAGGCGCGCCTGCACGCGCATAGGCTTTAAAATGGCGGCGACCCTGGGCGTGGGCTGTCGAGCGTGCGCACCGTCTGTCCACGCACCTGTATAAAAGTTACCGTCCCCGCATCTACTAAAGCCATTTGATACACGTCAAATGGTTTAGCGCGTGCCAAATGATTTTAGCAGGCTCAGATCGCTGCCGGTTTCGCGCCCAATAGCGCCACCATAGAAGGTGTAGCTATTGGGCGCGAACTCGGACGCAAAAAAAGGGCCTCACCTTTTCGTCGTCCGCGGCGTCTTCGCGGAGTCGGCCCCGGTGACGCCCCGACTCCTCCTCTTCTGGGGCCGACTCCGCCCCCATTTTGGTATCGCACGCAATAAGGGACTTTTCGCGTGCGATCCAGATGGAAAATGAGGCCCTATGTCTCGACAGAGTCAATTCCCATGTTTCTATATGTCGTTCTCCCTTTTTGAAGAATTATGTAATATGCTGTTTTTATCTTACTGCTTTATGTATGTTAATACATAATACATAATCTGAATGTAGGAAGGGCGGGCAGTAAACGGTTTCTAAATAAATAAATAAATAATACCCTAGCACCAGCCATGGGCTTGGGGAGGGGATGTCGATTTTTAAAGTTTGTATCACTGAAGGGAGCTGGGCTTTTATTTACTGGGCCCGGGACAGAGAATGGGCTGGGGGCAGTGCAGTAATTGTTCGCAAAGGGCAGCAAAAAAAAAGCTAGCACCGACCCCGAATTTGGGGTTATTACTTGTTCGGGTGATTTTTTTTTTTTCACGCCTAAAATATACACGTTGTTTATGTTTATAAAATAGCAGCGAAAGTAAGTACTTTCTTGCATTGGAAATACTCGTGCACGCGGAAACACGTGCGCATACATTCAGAGTAGAGGTATGTGGCATTTTAAAATGCTAGGATAAATCCCTGGGCATCCAATTATGCTTGCAGATGCAGGTTTGAAAGTCAGGCTCATAGTGCCAGTAGATGGGCATTTTTAGAAGCAGGAGGTGTTCCTGGGGGAAGGCTCAGGGAGGGGCTGGCACTTATCTGGGTGCACACGCAGTCACACGCACCTGCCTAGGCGTATGCGCATCGTTTTGCTGGAAAACGCGCTGGCAGGAACAGCAGGCACGGGTCTCTGCGTGCATCTTTTCTGACCCAATTTTGAAAAAGGGAAAGCTTACCCCTTTGAAAGTCCACGTACGCTTCTGTGCTCCTTTGAAAGTTGCCCTCGAAATTATTTTAACCTGTGCTAAAAACCAAAAAAAAAAAAAATGACTTACAGGAAAATAAAATGAAAAAAAAAAAAAAAAGAAAAGAAAATCCCCCCCCCCAAAAAACAAATGAAACAGAAAAATGAAATATTTATTTTTCCATTCACACCTCAGTCACGAACAGCATAGAAATCGATATTGTGCAGGTCAGTAAGTGGTGCGGCTACCCAAGAAAATGTATCTGGATATTGAGCCCAATATACTCTGATAAGTGTTCTGCTGAATATAACCAGACAAAGTGGCCTGGAGAACTGTGGGGCAGGTGATTATCCGGCCAGACTGAATCTCGGCTCTCACTGGCTGACCTTTAGCCCCCACCTCGGTTCACCTCCATAACCACCTCTTTTTATCCAACTAATAGTTTATACGGGGAATGAGTTCCCAGACAAAACTTAGCCAGACAGAGAGGGGAAATATTTAAAACTCAGGTTGTTTTTTTTGTCTGGGTGACCCAAGAAGTTCTCTTTTTGATGCTGGCGGTTTCCTGCTGCTCCTTTTGGCTTCCCAGCTCAAGCAGAATCAGGGCATGGGATCTGGCACCCAACAGCCTTTGCTTGCAACTACCTGGAGATTTTCCCTCCTATCTTATATATCCCTCCCTCCCTCCCCCCCCCCCCCCTTGCAACTGGCTTAGTCCAGTCATTGTAGCTGCTGTCCACTTACGTGTCACTCCTGCCCAATGCCTTCTCCACCCAAGGGTGCTTGGAACCCTGCAGCATGCCCGGTCTCGGCCAAACCCCGAGAGCAGAAGACCCTAAGCTGAGCCTAAGTGTGCAGCCTTGCTACTGAACCACTAGGAAGGTCCTACCCTATCTGCTCTGTTAACCCAATGGAGGCCATCCCTAACGCTGCTCCCAGGTACATCACCACGCAGTGTGGGTAAAAGTAATACCTTTTGTAGAGCGACATGCATTCCTTGTCCCACAGGGAGGGCAGATAATGTTCAGACAGCTGAATTACGCGGATAAATACTCATTTACCCATAAAGACGGCTTTTGAATATTACCCACCCCATTAAAAGCATTCTAAAACACCCCAAAAAGCAGTCAAATCGTGAATGATGAGCTCAGGCAACTACATTAAATTTTATTTTAATAACTGGGAAACAATTTGGGGGAAACATATACACAAGCATCGTGTGTTTAGGTAAATAAAACCTGTGCCCCTGAAATCATATCGAGTGATAATGTAAGTGAGCAAAAGAATTCAGCATGGGAGACTCGACGAGCTAAAGAAGACATTGACACAGGATACACGACAGAGGAAGTATATAAAGGTCTTTACCCATCGCGGCAGGATCAGTACGTTACAATACAGAGTATTGTACAATAAAATATGACAAGGCAGTGGGCTAGACGTACTGAGTATTTTTTTGCTTTCGATACCAAATGGACAGAAATAATTCCTCCCGGGCGTCCCTGGCTCCGTGTCTGCTCTGCGTACGGCTGACCCTTGTTGTCCTAAGAAGTGTGTCAAGACCGACCACATGGATTTCGACTCAGCAGCGCCTTTCGAAAGGATTTTAGGCAAGAGAATGCAAACCCGCTGTTGGAAAAAAAAACAAACCCCCAAAACAAAACAGGGAAGCAGGCAGCCTTGAGTAACGCTGTGCAGGAGCAAGCTCTCCATTATGGCGATCCTACGTACTCGTGTGTCATCACGACTGAACGGCGCTGTGCTCGTTTGATTTCCAAGCGTTACTCACTCTATTAACCATGGCATCTCTTATTTTCCAGGCAGCGTACTGCAGGCTCTCAGTGTGATTTTTCCTGCCTCGCCAACACCGCTCCACAAATAATTTTCTGTTGCCTAATAACTGTTTTTTTAACATAACATTATTCTCAAAAGCCCGTCCCCACCTCGAGACATGCAGCTTCTTTACAAGGCATTTGAAATGCATCATAACCTTTGTTTCGTTTCTGAATTTCAGGGAGAAACTCCTTCCCTTCCCCCCTCTGCCCTGAGACATATTTATCATTTTGCTATTGTGTGTCCTTAAAACCCTGCAATATACTTTATCGGGGTTTAAGAAGTCAAATTACCATTATTAGTCACCATTTATTATATATAATCATAGAGGTTAAGCTGCTGTTTTCAGCTGCTGTGAGAAGACCTGTCTGACTGCTGGCTTTTTATCCAGAAAGCTCTGCAGAGGAAAAAATGTAAAAAGGCCAGTTTAAAGAACTGGAAAGGAAGGCCTGTGGCTACTGTAGCAGACACAGGAAGTCTCTTTTAGGTTTTCATCAAAGATCAGCAAAGGAGAACCAGAATGGCCTCAGGGCCAGGTTTAAGAATGAAGCAAAATTCCCCACAAAATCTGGGTCTGCACACAATTTGGGTTTTTATTTTTAGCAACTCTAAGAAATGTAAGCCTTCTATAAAAAAAAAAAAAAAAAAACCCCAGGAAAAATTATCCACAGTAGTGCAAAGTAACCTTAAAACATTATATTATTAAAATGGAGCACGCTGGGATTTCCTCTCATACACATAGGGCCGGATTTTAAAAGGGTTACGCGCATAAGTTATGCGCGTAACCCTTTTAAAACAAAAACCCCTGCGCGCAAGCCCCGGGATGCGGGTAAGTCCCGGGGCTTCGCAAGGGGCGTGTCTGGGGCGTGTTGGATGGGTGGCGCGAATTTCGGGGCGTTCCGGGGGACATGTCGGGGGCGTGGCGCCAGCCCAGGTGCACGATCGAGGCCTCCGGACCAGCCCCCGGGTCGGGTGATGGCGCGCCAGCAGCCCACTGGTGCGCGCAGAGTTACGCCTGCCTCTGGCAGGCGTAACTTTCACAACAAAGGTAGGGGGAAGGTTTAGATAGGTATGGGGGGCTGGGTTAGGTAGGGGAAGGGAGGGGAAGGTGCGGGGGGGGGGGGGGGGTGGAAGGAAAGTTCCCTCCGAGGCCACTCTGATTTCGGAGCGGCCTCGGAGGGAACGGGCAGTGCGCGCAGGGCTCGTCGCGCGCAAGTTGCACAAATGTGCACCCCCTTGCGCGCGCCGACCCCGGATTTTTGTTCGCGCCTGGTGAGCGAACAAAAGTACGCGCGCGCGTAGATTTATAAAATCTACCCCAATGTATCTCTCTTTCTCTCTCTCTCTCTCTATATATATATTTTGTGAGGGAATATTGCAAATTCACTGTAGCTAAGTCAAGAGTTTCTTGGCTTTGAGTCACTATAAGAGAAAAAACTTCTTTGCAATTTTAATTTTAACCTGATTATTTCTTCATAGAGGTGGAGAAAAATATACGATTTTGCTTATGTTTTAGAAACTTGCAAGAAAACTAATGGGCTTTTAAAAGTCAGAGACAAACCCAGCTTGATCTACCGTTGTCTTCAGCTCCAAGAGCCATATCCTTTGTGGGAGAATGATTAAGGCTCATAATTGTATTTTAGTTATCCTCGGCTACCTTGACCATTAATATTTCTTTAAACTTTTTTCCTCTCTTTTTGCGTAGGCTCTTTCTTAGAGGATGTATTAGAGACAGATTTCTTCTGAAACTGAATTGCTTAATTTTCATTTTATTATCTCCCATCGTGGTACTCAGATCAAGCTCCAGGGTTTGCAGGGAGAGATAAGGATTACATTTAATACAATATCTTACAATTAATCACACTTTAACAAAGGTGCAAATCTTGCTCAAAATACCATCTACTGGAAAAAGAGACAAGATACTCAACAAAAATGATACCCTCTTACAAAAAAGAAATATATATATACATATATATATATAGAAACGGGGTATCAGCAAGCTGGTATTAACTTGGTCTTCTGAAGACACCGGTCTTCGCTTCGTGTACTCCCATACACATATGTTCCTTTTAAAAATCTTCATAGTGCAAATAAAATGTAACACAGTTCAAATGTAACACAGTTCATTGTAAACACTAGGTAGAAAATCCCCAAATCAGCTGATTTGGGCCAGACTGCATCAGGGGAAAACTGGAAATAAAACTTATCTGACAGCAATGCTCTACTACGGACAACAGTGTCACATGACATTCAAGATGGAGACCATGGATCCTGAGAGAGAGAGAGAAGAGAGAGAGAGAACCTTTGCTACAGAATCTATCTGATGCTCTATATATCTCCCACTGTAAGAGGGGCACTTTTAACTCAGGGTGGGTTTTGGGGTGGTTGTGTTACAAGGGTCTACAGATCCTTTCGCCCTAGGCAGACCGATGTAACACTGCCCCCTCCCCCCAACCCACTGAGTTGAAATTGCCCCCTCTTACAGTGGGAGATATATAAAGTATCAGATTCTCTCCCCCGCCCGGTGTTCAAGATCCCTCTGGTTCCAAATCTCCAGACTTGCACCTCATCAGGACCAGTAGTAAATTCACGCAGGTGACAATGCGCAGGTTGCAAAATTCAAGGGTGATGCCTGTAACCCCGGAACGCCCATGCCCCTCCCCTTTTCTGCCTTCTTATTCTTGACGAGCACACGGGGTACGTACGCGCATACTTCCCGGCTTCTTAAAATCCGCATTGCTCGTGCGCGGGGCCTTTTCTGCACGAGCGATGCTTTTAAAACCTACCTGTATGTTATAAGAAACTGATGATGCGGTGATGAAGGCGCAAACTACCAAATGGAACATTAGACTTCACTACAAGGGGATTAGTTAGTCCCAGTTCTTCAGTGCTTGAGTGGCTATGAGGGGAAAGGCTACGTTTTAATAGCTGCAGGATCACAACGAAATGTTTTATTTGCTCTGTGTGTTGTACAAGGAATTGATCCATACAAATGGCCCTGTGGAACAGGATCTAAGAACATAAGAAATTGCCATGCTGGGTCAGACCAAGGGTCCATCAAGCCCAGCGTCCTGTTTCCAACAGAGGCCAATCCAGGCCACAAGTACTTGGCAAACATCCAAACACTAAGAAGATCCCATTCTACTGATGCCAGTAATTGCAGTGGCTATTCCCTAAGTCAACTTGATTAATAGCATTTAATGGACTTCTCCTCCAAGAGCTTATCCAATCCTTTTTTAAACCCAGCCACACTAACTGCACTAACCACATCCTCTGGCAACAAATTCCAGAGTTTAATTGTGCATTGAGTGAAAAAGAATTTTCTCCAATTAGTTTTAAATGTGCCACATGCAAACTTTATGGAGTGCCCCCTAGTCCTTCTATTATCCAAAAGGGTAAATAACTGATTCACATTTACCCCTTCTAGACCTCTCATGATTTTAAACACCTCTGTCATATCCTCCCCTCAGCCGTCTCTTCTCCAAGCTGAACAGCCCTAACCTTTTTAGCCTTTCCTCATAGTTGAGACATTCTATGCCTTTTATCATTTTGGTCGCCCTTCTCTGTACCTTCTCCAGTGTAACTATATCTTTTTTTGAGATGCGTTAACCAGAATTGTATACAGTACTCAAGGTACTGTCTCACCATGGAGCAATACAGAGGCATTGTGTATTTTCTTTTTTATTCACCATTCCCTTCCTAATAATTCCTAACATTCTGTTTGCTTTTTTGACTGCCACAGCACAGTGAGCTGATGATTTAAATATATTATCTGGTATGATGCCTAAATCTTTTTCCTGGGTGGTAGCTCCTAATATGGAATCTAACATTGTGTAACTACAGCATGGGTTATTTTTCCCTATATGCATCACCTTGCCACTTGTCCACATTGAATTTCATCTTCCATTCTCGCAAAGTCCTACTGCAATTTATCATAATCCACTTGTGATTTAACTACTCTGAATAATTTTGTATTATCTGCAAATCTAATTAAGGTCTATTTATATTTACCATTGTCATAGTATTAAGGCACTTGTAAGTAGAGTGCAACATTGGATAAATTACTTACCTGATAATTTCATTTTCCTTAGTGTACACAGATGGATTCAAGACCAGTGGGTTTATGCTCCCCTGCCAGGAGATGGAGATGGAGCAAAATGTCACCACAGTATATATATAGCCCTGCAGTGACCCCAGTCTGCCAGTATTCTCTTGAAAAGCAACTGTGGACAGACTAACAAACTTGATTAAAAGCATGATTAAAAACAGATATCCAGAACTGAAAACCAGCCATAAAGACTGAACTCACATAAGATTCTAGGTACTCCAAGCTAGGGTCTGGATGAACACTTACCAGTAATCCCTTGGGACCCAGAGCCCCACAGGAGGACTATTAACACACTCATGCTGCAGCCAAGGGCGGGAAGCTGAGTCTATCTGTATACACTAGAGATGTGCATCGTTTTTCGCCCGAATTAGGAAATTGCACGAAATTTCCTAATTCGTTGCGGTTTCGGAGGTCCCGAAACCCGAAATGAAATTTCCCCGAATTTCGGGGAAATTTCGTTTTTCGGGTTTGCCTGCGGAGAGGGGCACAATTTTTTTTTTTAATTAAAAAAACCACCCCAAACCACCCCAAACATTTAAATTAACTATTATACACCACCCCCCCCCCCCCCCATCCCGATCCCTCCCCAAGACTTACGAAGATCCCTGGTGGTCCAGCGGGGTCCCGGGTTCCATTTGCCCTCCGTGCCCGGTACTGCAAGCCGTGCGCCTCAAAATGGTGCCGAATAGCCTGAACTACCATGTCACAGGGGCTTTCGGCGCTATTGGTCAGCCCCTGTCACATGGCCATCGGCGCCATCTTGTGCTCCTATCATGTGACAGTAGCTGACCATTGGCGCCGAAAGCCTCTGTGACATAGTATGGGCAAAGGCTATCGGCGCCATTTTGGTTACTGGCAGCCGACAACGAAATCGCTCCTGGACCCCTGCTGGACCCCCAGGGATTATTGGCAAGCCTTGGGGGGGTCAGGAGGGGGCTGGAGCCCCCTCCTGACCCCCCCAAGGCTTGCCAATAATCGAAAAAACGAAACGAGAAAACCCAAATTGTACCACGAAGTATCCGAACCGAAAAACGACCCGGCACATCTCTAGTATACACTAAGGAAAACAATATTATCAGGTAAGTAATTTCTCCATCTCCTAGCGTGTATATGTGATAGGACCAGTGGAATGTACCAAAGCTATTCCTGAACAGGGTGGGAGGCTGCCCACGGTCCAGTCAACACCGCACGTGCAAAAGCTGCATCCTCCTGTGCTTGCACATCCAGATGATAAAACCTGGAAAAAGTGTGTAAGGAGGACCACGCTGCAACTCAGCAGATATCCGCCCATGACACTGCCTGAGCCCTAGTGGAATGAATAGGCAACGGCTTTCCAGCATCCACCTATGTGGCTGTGACCACCTCCTTAATCCAATGAGCTATGGTAGCCCGCTAAGTTGAAGCGCCCTGCTTATTCCTGCCATGGAGAACAAACAAGCGATTTATCTTTTGAAAACAGTGAGACCTCCAGATACTGCATGACAAGACGCTTACTATCCAAGAAGTGGAAAAAGCGAAACTGCTCCGCATCCCTGACCTTATCCAGGGATGGCAAGGAGATGGACTGAAAGTCTGAGACTACCTTGGGCAAGAAGGATGGAACAGCACGCAACTGTAATGCCCCCAGAGTCACCAGAAGGAATGGCTCCCAGGAAGGCAAGGCCTCCAGCAAAAAAAATCCGACACATAGAACAGATAGCAACTAGGAACACAGTCTTCAAAGTCAACAACCGTAAGGAAAGGCTGCACAGTGGTTGGAATGTAGGGCCTGCCAAAACGTCCAGCACCAAATTAAGACTCCACAATGGAACCAGTAACCTCAAGGGATGCCTAAAGTGCTTCACTCCCTTCAAAAAACGGACCATATCAGGATGAGACAACAAGGAAAACACCATTCACCAGGCCTCTGAAACAGGCAAGAGCCACAGTCTGCACCTTCAAGGAATTAAGGGTCAAGCCTTTATTCAATCCATTCTGCAAAACATCCAGAATGAAAGGGATCTTAACTGAATGAGAAAGAACATCCCGCTCTTCACACCAGGCCTCAAAAACTCTCCAAACCCACACATAACCAAGGAAGTGGAGAACTTGTGAGCTTGGAATAAAGTGGCAATCACCGCAGAGGAATAATCACGCTTTAACAGGCGAGCCCTTTCAAGGGCCAAACTGTAAGAATCGAGTTGGATCTTTGTGAAGAACTTGTCCCTGCTGAAGAAGATCCATGTGCGGCGGAAGACGAAGGAGGGCCTCCACCAGGAGTCATCGGAAATTTGCATACCACGGACACCTGGGCCAGCCTGGTGCCAACAGGAGTACTAGCCCCCTGTGGCCTTCGATCTTGCAAATTATTCTGCCCAGCAAGGACCACAGAGCAAAGGCATAAAGCAATCTGTATTTTGGCCAGACCCGTATGAAAGTGTCTATTCCCAAGGACCACAGAAATCTCCTGCGACTGTAGAAGCAAGGAAACTTTGCATTTCAAGAATTTGCCAGCAGGTCTAGGAACGGAAGACCCCAGTGATCCACAATCAGCTGAAATGCCTCATCTGACACCACCCACTCTCCTGGTTCCAAACTCTCTCTGCTGAGAAAGTCCACTCTTAAGTTGTCTTTTCCTGCAATGTGAGAGCCTGAGATCATCTGCAGATGACCTTCTGCCCATTCTATCAGCTGGTCTATTTACTGCGACACTTGCTGGCTCTTGGTTCCTCCCTGACAATTGATATAAGCCACCATCATTGCGATATCTTATATCACATGAACTGCTTGATTCTGCAGCCTGTGGCTGAACTGCAAGCATGCCAGCCATTCCACCCGGGCCTCCAATGTTCCAATGGGACTCTTCAGCATTCCAGCGCCCCTGGGCTGTTAACTCCAGGCAGTGAGCCCCCCATCATGGAGACTTGTGAGTACCAACCATACCGGAGAGGACAAGGGATCTCCCTTTCTCAGATGATCTTCCTGCATCCATCACTGGAAGTGGGAGCAGATTTCCATCAGCAAGTGGAGCCGAACGACATAATTCTGAGTCTGCATATTCCAACAAGATAGCAGAGAGTTCTGAAGAGGACGCATATGCGCCTTTGCCCATGGCACCACTTCCAGGGTAGCTTCCATCAAGCCGAGTACTGTAGGTAAGACCGCATTGTTGGGTGTATGGTGTTCATCAACTGACGCACTTGAAACATCAATCTCTGGATTCAAACTTCCGGTAGGAAAACTGTCCTGTCGTGTATCAAAAAGGACCTCCAGATACTCCAACGACTGGGATGGTTGAAGATTGCTCTTGGTCAGGTTCACCACACAACCAAGCTCCTGCAAAAAGGAGATCACTTTGTGTGTCACCAGGTGGCTCTCTTCCTGAGACTTGCCTTGAATCAGCCAGTCATCCAAATACAGGTGCACTAGGATTCCTTCTTTTCACAAGGCTGCTGCTATCACCGCCATAATCTTGGAAAATGTTCTGGGAACGGTGGCTAGACAAAAAGGAAGCGCCCAAAACTGATAATGATACCCCCAACATCATAAAGCATAGAAAGAGTTGGTGTTCCAGATAGGAATATGAAGGTAAGCCTCTGACAGATCCAAGGAGGTCAGACATTCCCCCGACTACACCACCATTAATATGGAGCATAAGGTTTTCATTCGAAAATGAGTCACTTTCAAGTGATAGTTGACCCTCTTGAGATCCAAGATCGGATGAAAGGAGCCCTCCTTCTTGGGCCCAACAAAATAAATGGAATATCACTCCATATTTTCTTGAGACATGGGCACTGGAACCAGAGCCGTCAGTCTGAGGAGACTTTGAAGTATGAAATCCACTGCCTGCTTCTTCTGTGGGGAGTGGCAAGGGGACATCATGAACATGTCCCGAGGAATACTGCAAATTTCAGTGTATACCCTTCGCATATCTCCTCCAGGAGCCACTGGTCTGACATGATCTCAACCCACCTCCAGTAAAAGAGAGAGAGAGAGAGAGAGATGTCCCCCAATTTCCTGTTCCAGAAAGTGGAATGGCAAACCTTCATTGGGAAGCTCGGGAAGGTCCACCACCTGAGCTCGCTCCTCTCTTGGGCTGCCGGGGATGAAAGGACTGAGACCTACTGAGAGGCTGAGTCTGCTGAAAGGTCGTCCTTCTGTAGGGATGTAAACGCTTGGAACCCTTGAAACAAACCCTCATACCAAAGGGGCATTGTAACTGTTTCTTATCCTCAGGCCACCGAGGTATTGGAGATTCGCCCCACTTACTGATCAGTATCTCCAACTCGCTCCCAAACAAGATTGAGCCTTTAAAGGGTATCTTGGTAAGATTGGCTTTGGAAGCTGTGTTAGCTGGCCAATTTCACAAACAGAGTTGATGCCTGGCTGCTAACACCGAAGCCACTCCTCTGGCCGAGGTCCGGACCAAATCACAGCTTGCATCAGCTAAAAAGGCAGCAGCAGGCTTCATAACTGCTCTGGAATTCCCTCGAGACTCATCAACCTCCTGAGAGAGAGAGAAGCAGACAAGATTTTGCCACTAGGTTGCAAGAGCGAGCCCCGGCACTTAAGCATAGGACTGGAAGAGGGAGGAGCCACTGGCTGAGGGTCCAATTGGATAGAAATGGGGGAAGCAGAGGACTTGTAAGCTTTGAAAAAATTCCACACAAGAAAAAGCAGCCAGGTCCAGACCAAGCCCAGAAGGAACTGGAGCTGGTCCAACAGAACTGCCTTCGCCAGCAGAGAAGCCAGTCAAGGGAGAACCAAGATCTGGCATCCCCCCAGTCAAGACTGTGACCAACCCATCATCAGAATGGGAAGAGCCAGGCTTAGCAAAATCTGAGGAAGACAATTCTCCCTGGGCGACTGAGCAGCACTGACACAGGTTAGAAGTCAAGTGAGGCTGAGAAGCCCCAATATGACAAATAGAAGACATTTAGGCCTCTTGTTTACTGGTGCCATTGCTGTGGTAAACATGTCTCAGAATGGCTCGCACTCAAAAATGAAAAGCGCCCAAAAAAGAAAGTGCGGCAAAAAGCACGCACAACCTGTAGCCAAGTTAAGTGCGTAAAAAAGTTTGTGCGTGTAAAAAGCAAGCCCAAAAAACCGAGTGCACAATGTGTGTGCAGAGCCGACACATTGCACACACTGACAGCCTATACAGAGCAGTAGAACACTCACAAGAGCGCGTGAAAATGGCCACCACGGCCTACAAGAAAAAAAAGCCTAATTGCGGGGCCTGGCTCACAAGGGGCTGCTCAACCCACCAGGCTGCCCAGTTCCCAAACCCCAAAGGAAGCGGGAACGAAAGTTGGCATGGTGCGCTGAGAACGGAGACCGGAGGAAGTCCTGAAACCCCTCTGTCTCATTCAGATAAAACCTTTTTTTATTTTTTTTTAAACCTTACCTGAGCTCAGCATTTACTGGCTGAGTACAGAGATGGTCTCTGGCTGTGGGAGGAGAGAGCATCTACCATCACTGCCATGCTCGACCTCCTGCACCGCTACCTTTCAGCTGAAATAGCATCTAAGTCCATGCTGGGAAACCTAGCTACAGGACCAAGGCACACCTCTGAGGGACCACAGAAATCGCCTCAGGAATTCTCAACTGGGGGAGGAACCTTTAGGCATCACTGCAGGAGAGCGGTGCTTTCTTTTCCTGAATTTAGAATTTCAAATTTCTCCTTTCAAAAAAACTCAAAGCAATCCCCATAGGGAGATGCACGTTCACCATCTGCTGGAGACGGAGAATACTGGCAGGCTGGGGGTCACTGCAGGGTTAGATATACTGTGACGTCAGCTTGCTCCATCTCCATCTGCTGGCAGGGGAGCATTAACCCACTGTTCCTGAGTCCATCTGTCTACACGCTAGGAAATGGCAATTTCATGGATGTATGTCCTTGATGTGGCACCTATGAAATGGTTGTACTGCAGTTAGCACAGTTGTCATGTAGCATATGGTGGTTTAAGTGTGGAGGTCATAGGGTTATTGGTATCTAGAGAAGCTACCATTCAAGCTATTACTCTGTTCATTAACATTAAGTGTGCCATATCTAAAGTGAAACTCCAGTGCTATGACCACTGCAACGCACGAGAACATATGCTGGGGGTATGATCCATGCAGTCTCTCTGTGGCACAGGTGATGCAGGATATAGCTGCTGCCTGTGGCATCTCAACCCTGCAGCTGTACCTAGGATGCCAGCAGAGAGGAGGCTATCACATCCACATGCACAGTCATTGAAGGCACCTTTGGTGTGTTAAAAAGTCACTTCTGCTGTTTTTTTGAACAAAACAGGGGGTGGGGCCTTATAGTACGACTCACTCACTGATGCAGCTTGCCTGAAGTGTGCTTTACAGTATAGCTATCCGGTATGGCATTCCAGTGGAGGTTAACTAGGATATAGAGGAGGATCCAATGTTTCCCCCCTGCAAGTCATTGAGAGACCACACAGACTGGGAGCCAGATCAGTAGCAGAATCATCGATCGCTACGTTGTCTGTAAGTATGGGCCAATGTTGTAAAAAAGTTAACTGATGGCTCTACAATGAGTAATTCAGAGCTCCTTGTAGGTTGGCGGAATAGCTCTACAGAGAGCGGCCATATACCTTCTCTTGCTGAGCTCGATACCTGCACATTTTCCAGGCTAAAAGATCATCACAGCTTTGTCTATACAAGAGAATCCGAAAAAAGCAAGCAGCAATTTGCATTTTTCTTGGGATATGGCAGCTGTTTTTTTTCCTGGGAGATGGTCACCATCAAATATTTCGTAATTTTTTGACACATGCCACCAATGAAAGCAGCTGCAGTGTGGATCGGAAGGAAAGGAGCATCATATTATAATATATATCTCTTTAAGGTGAAAACTGGGGGAGAGGAGAGCAGAGATTGTGAGATGAAGTTTGGCAGTCTGTCTGTTTGCCCTGTTGTCACTTTCTCCATGCCACTGCGGCTGACAGGATCCACCTCCTGGTTTTATGCTGACTCTGTGCCTGGCAGCTGATGGGGGCTCTGCAGAATCTACCTGGAGTACGTCACCCATCAGGAGATGGGAGTGGGGGTCCTATCCATTTTTCAAAGCTGGGGACTCTGGAGCAGCATCCAAGTGAAGGAGACGTTAGCTATGTCTGGTGGCTCTGTTTCCTCCTCCTCCTCCTCTTTCATCTGCTCCAGCTCACGCTCTTCTCCTGGGCCTGTCTGAGTCCCAGTCCCCTGTGTGCGCTGGGTCCTGTGTCTTCAGTGCTAATGGCTGGCCCCCTGTGTGCTGGGTCCTAGAGGCTGACGGCTGTCCCTTGTGTGCTGGATCCAGGGTCCTGAGAGTTAGGGCCTGTGAAAGTAAACAAATGAGTGTGTCAGTTACAGCTATAACACCTGAGAACTACGCATATTTTATAAGCTTTGACCTCCAAAATGACAAGTGTTGAATGCTTATTAAATGTATGCCAATACAGACCCCTGTCATGACCCAATACTACAGCCAAAAGCTTACCTGCCCCTTCTACCAGATTATAAAGAGTTGGTGGCAGGCCTTCAAATATCTCAGCACCCAGCTCCTGCTTTAGCCTTTCCTCCATGGTCATCACCGGTGGCCTGCAGGTATTTTTTTAAATCTTTATCACCTTACCTTCCGTTCTCCTTCTACTTCTCTCTCTCCTGCCTTCTCCTTTCCACATCCCTCCTCCAGCTATCTCTTCCCACCTCCCTTACTCTACTCTTCTGCAGCTTCTCGCTACCACCACTGTCCTCTCTAGCACTCTGACCTTCCTCCTCTGCTCCCAACCCTTCCTCCTCGCCTGATCCACCTCATCCCTATCTTCACTCACCCCACTCTTACGCCCCTCACGCCCACTCACACCCGTACCACTCCAACCACGCGCACACATTTCAACCTTTCATTCTCTAATCAAGAAAGGACAGATAGGCAAGACTGACACAATAAACACTCACACACTTTTTTGCACACACAAGAAAAGACAGCAGACAAAGGGAAAGGTAAACGCAGAGGAAAGAACAAAAAACAAAAAACCAAGACAACCCACTCAGAATTGTATAAACGATCCTCTCTTCTCACGCCTTTCTCCCCTTTCCTAATGCCCTTCTCCACCAACGCCTGACACACCCTCAAAGGAGCAGCTACAGAAGGCTGGCTTTTATAGTACAAGATAATACCGCAAGGCTGTGGTATTTCGGTACCACATGGTATTTTACCGGACTGCGCAGTGTGACTTTTCCCCTTTTGTTTAAACACGACCCTTTTTTAGGCGCATTTTATTCCCTCAAATAATGTGCGATATTGGCTTTAACACAGCTTAGTAAATATACCCCTAAGTTAGATGCCTATAGGGATCTAGAACCATTTGCAACTACACAGGATTTTATTCCTATTTTATGATCCCTCCCGACTTATTTTAGTCCAGTCTTTAGAGTGACAGTTCTTGGCCAGGGACCATGCACTAGGGCTCCTTCTAGAACTCTGGAACCCTCTGCCTTAAATTTGGCCACTAGGTGTCACCATTGCACAATGACTGTGGGGCCAGTGGAAATGAGACTTGCACTGAAATTGGCACTATTTTTCTGCAGGTAATTTTTGAGCACGGCAAAAACAGGTGACCACACAGGATGTAATAAATTATCGACAAGCAAATGAGATCTGCAAAAAAAAAAAACCTCACACAAGAACAAATACCAGCGTAGATACCCGCAAAAGCCCCCAATGCAGAAAAACAGGGATGCGTGGATGCAGCGTGATGAAGCTGTTTGTTTTTTTTTTAAATTTAAAAAAATATGTGGCCTCAGCAGCAGTGTCGGGAGTCCCGAGCGACCACAGCAGTCTCACCGGCAACCCAATCTGGCTCCCAACTCACATGCCTTCTCTCCTATTACTATTTACTACCTGGAAGTTCCCATTTGAGCCTCCCAAACAAAACAAAAAAAAAGCACTGCATCCACGCTACCCAGACCCCAGAGACACTGGGCCTTCCTCATTTCTAGCCAATTTCTGTCAGCAGCATTGGGCCACACTTCTACCTGCCACCAACAGGCCTCATAGACTCGGGGGCAAAACCAGGGCACAGGAGCAGGTAAAATGTATTATTATTTTTATCTTTCCCCCTCTCTACACTTCACTCTTGACATTTCACACACACACACAAACAAAAAACACTATCCTGAAATCTATGGCTCGACTGATTCTGCTGCATATGGATATGCGATTTCCCTGTTGGACATCTATTCTCCATCAGAAATCCAGCGTTTACCCATGCGGAAGCGCATGCATCGCTGTCTTATATCGATTGCACTTGTTTTGATACAAGTGCAATTAATACAGCACGTTACCGTGATGAAGTCATGTCCGACAGGGAAATCCAATATTGGTGGTCTATATGCATCCTCAAATATGCAACCGAATCGGTCACAGCTGGCACGGCAGACAGGTGCTTCAGCTTTTCCTCCTGCCCTGACCCAGGCGCTCAATAACCTGTGTAAAAAAAAAACCAAAAACCCACTCACTAAACTGTTCTGCCTGCTAGTGCCGCACTCTGCTTTGCCACAAACACATAATAGCCTCCTTTACATGCTATTTGCATGGGCCTGTGCTAAACCAGACGTGGGTTTTTGCAGCTCCAAACTCTTTACTACATACATGCATAAGAACAGTGTGGGGGAAACCCACGCAATAACCTGTGTGTGGTTTGCCTCGGCTTATTATATCAGCCCTTCAGTCTCCTTCCACTGCAGGGGCTGAATATGCTGTCTCTACCAGAATTCCCAGCCCCAGCCAATCTGTGCCAGGAATCAAACCCAGGTCCTTTCACATAGCGGTGCGCAGCACTAGCTGTAAGCCACCAGGCCAGCTTAAGCTGCACTCTTTTAACACAGGCCATGATTATTTTTCTTCACCAAAACTGACGAGCCAACGCTCTGCTAGAAATTCTTGTAAATCCCAATTTTGGGTGAATTGAGCCAATGATAACTGCTTTTCCTCCCCCCTTCTTTCAAGGAATACAATAGGTCATTGGCATGAGAATGAAAACATTCTCTGAAAAATAAAAACAACCTAGCAACAGCCACTGTACAGTATATCAGGTTTCCAGTTTATCGTACATGCTTTTGCAACAGAAAACAAAAGCTGAATGTCTAGAAAAGCATGGACTTTTTCTTTCAACGTTATCTCAATGGAATCATGTTATACACAATAAGGTAAAGCAATGAAATGAAAGGCCAATTGGCCAACTAAATATAAATACCTTCCATAATGGTTTGTTGAAGCGCTTTTATAAACGGGATTTTTATTTATTTATTTTATGTATTTGTTGATTTTATATACCGTCATTTGGAGGAACCATCACAATGGTTTACAAAAGTAAAGAGAGCAATAATAATGACATAAATATATAAAACAATTGTAAAGTATAAATAAATAAAATACAAAAGATAATAATAAATAATAGCAGTAATAACATAGATAAGATACAAATCAGATAAAACAAGAACTAAAAAAAGGAACAGTTAAAATCAGAGGAATCAATAAAAATTAGAAAAATTCATAATATGAATTAGAAAAGAGCAGCTATCTTAATAAGACTGACGGTTACGTTGTTTACTCTAATTCAGTAATAAGTCTTGTTAAAAAGCCAGGCCTTTCGGCTGAGGAGTAGTGAATTGCAATAGTCAATATTAGCAAATACTAATAGTTGCAGAACTGTTCTAAAATCAGATTGATTTAAGAGAAGTTTTAGCCATCTTAGTGTTAATAGTTTATAATATCCTTCTTTTAATTTAGTGGAAATATGATTCTTCAAGTTGTGTTCTCTGTCAATAACTTCTGTCAATAACTCTGCCTTCCAACTTTTAGAAAAAGACTAAAGACCTGGTTATTTATGAAAGCCTTTCCAGACAACAATCAAACCCAAAATCAATATAATTAACTCAGAACACCCTTCAGGATAATCAACAGTTTTGACAATCCCTTCAATTGTACAATCCCTTTTAAACTGGCAGGCTTTCCCAGTTATTCTTCACTGTTAAATTACTATCTCCTTTTCTTCAGTTCCAAGTTGTAATATGTCCCTGTTTTTATTGTAACTGCAATTTTCCCTTCTTTTAGCACTTGTTAATGTTTTTTATCACTTTATTGTTGTTCACTCCCTGTTATTTGTAAACCGGCATGATGCGATTCCCTTCGCGAATGCCGGTATAGAAAAAACTCAAATAAATAAATAAATAAATAAATAATTATGCCTAAATCATGAGTATGTGTCACAATTTTTGTTCCTGTTAATTTATCTTCTAATTTTAATATTGGAATGTCATTGTACAATGGTCTCCTGTCTAACATGATAACTATCATTTTATTAATACTGAGCATAAGTTACATGTGTGTGTTCTAAGAGAACTAAAAAGTCATGGGATAGGAGGCAATGTCCTTTTGTGGATTACAAACCGGTTAAAAGACAGAGAGTAGGAAAAATTGGTCAATTTTCTCAGTGGAAAAGGGTAAACAGTGGAGTGCCTCAGGGATCTGTACTTGGATCACTGCTTTTCAATAAATTTATAAATGATCTCAAAAGGAATACAAGTGAGGTAATCAAATTTGCAGATGATACAAAATTATTGTGTAGTTAAATCACCAGCGGATTGTGATAAATTGCTGGAGGACCTTACGAGACTGCAAGATTGGGCATCCAAATGGCAGATGAAATTTAATGTGGACAAGTGCAAGGTGTTGCATATAGGGAAAAATAACTCTTGCTGTAGTTACACAATGTGAGGTTCAATATTAGGAACAACTACCCAGGAAAAAGATCTAGGCATCATACTGGATAATACTTTGAAATTGTCAGCTCAGTGTGCTACAGTAGTCAAAAATGCAAACAGAATGTTAGGAATTATTAGGAAGGGAATGGTTAATAAAATGGAAAATGTTATAATGCCTCTGTATCGCTCCATGGTGAGACCACACCTTGATTACTGTGTACAATTCTGGTCGCCGCATCTCAAAAAAGATACAGTTGCAATGGAGAAGGTACAGAGAAGGGCAACCAAAATGATAAAGGGGATGGAACAACTCCCCTATGAGGAAAGGCTGAAGAGGTTAGGGTTGTTCAGCTTGGAGAAGAGATGGCTAAGGGAGGATATGATAGAGGTCTTTAAAATCATGAGAGGCTTTAAACGAGTAGATGTGAATCGGTTATTTACACTTTCGGATAATAGAAGGACTAGGGGGCATTCCATGAAGTTAGCAATTAGTACATTTAAGACTAATCAGAGAAAATTCTTTTTCACTCAATGCACAATTAAGCTCTGGAATTTGTTGCCAGAGGATGTGGTTAGTGCAGTTAGTGTAGCTGGGTTCAAAAAAGGTTTGCATAAGTTCTTGGAGGAGAAGTCCGATTAACTGCTATTAATCAAGTTGACTTAGAGAATGGCCTCTGTTATTACTGGCATCAGTAGCATGTGATCTTCTTGGTGTTTGGGTACTTGCCAGGTTCTTGTGGCCTGGTTTGTTGGAAACAGGATACTGGGCTTGATGGACCCTTGGTCTGACCCAGCATAGCAATTTCTTATTTTATTATTTATTTATTTATTTATTTATTTATTTATTTATTTATTTAAAGGGTTTTGTATACCGTCATTCGGTTTCGCCATCGTAACGGTTTACATAGACTTGTAAAGTTTACAAAATAATGGTTTACATAATCTTACGGTATGTTACAACATTATCGTCAATGCAATTTCACAATGCTTACAGAAATAAAAAGAAAAAAACCCTACAATTGGAACATTCTGTTCTTATGTTCTTATGCTTGATAATTGATAAGTACATAGCTGTTTTTTTAAATGTAGCTTCCAATGAGTTTTCAATTGGGATTAAAATCTGTATATCATCTGCATGCCAGATAGCAAGTGACAAACAGGGATCATATATATGTTAAATGATGTGGCGGAGCATAAAGAGCCTTGCAGAACTCCGGTATTGAGGTTTATTTTATCCAAGATCCTTAATTTTGACCTGAAAGAATCGATTGGAAAGTGATACCCTATGGTATCACTTCATATTTATTTCCTGCCTTATCTTCTTTCCAGCTTGTTGCAAGCTTCCAAGTTCTCTTCCCTGTTGATTGTAACTTTGACTCATTCCTACCTACTGTTTATCTTTCGTTTACTTGAATAGTTACCCCAGTTTTATTCTTGTTAATTGTAAACCGATCCGATATGGTTATTTACTATGAAGGTCGGTATATAAAACTGTTAAATAAAATAAATAAATAAATAAATATGATGAGAACCATTGTAATGTTATAGTTGCTAGGCCAATTTCAGATAATCTGCCAAGTAAAGTTGAATGACTGACCATGTCAAATGTAGCGGATAGATCAAGCAGTATTAATAGGTACCTTTGTCCGTTATCGAATCCTCTGAGGACCATGTCTGTAAGTGCCAATAAGAGAGTTTCTGTGCTAAAGTGCTTTCTAAAGCCAAACTGTGCAGGATATAGGATATAGGATATTATTGTTTTCAAGGTGCTCTGATAATTGTTTCTGTATGACCTTCTCTAATAGTTTAGAGATAAAGGATAAATTGGAAATGGGTCTATAATTATTTAAATTTGTTGAGCCTAAATTATGCTTTTTAAGAACTGGCTTGACTATGACACATTTTAAAATTTCGAGGAAGTGACCTTCTATAAGGGATAGGTTGATTATTGAAGCAATCGGTGTAGATATTAAATGAGCAATTGATTTCAAGGATGCGATGGGGATACTGTCCAGTGGATGTGTGGTGGGATTCATGCTTTTCATGAGTGATTCTATCTCAGTGGATGAGATCTTTTCAAAGTTGGCCCATTTTGAAATTTCTTTTGATTCCATGTTAATTGTTTGATTAGTTACTGTTTCAATGCCTATTAATAGGTTTTGGATTTTTTGGTTAAAAAAGTGGACAACCTCATTACATCTTGATTCGGGGAGAGATGAGTTTTCAGTTGTAGAATTTCTAGTGAGATTCTGAACTATTGAAAAAGAGTGTTCTCGGATTATGATTGAAGTGCTGGATTATTTTAGCGAAAAATTATTTTCTTGTATTGTTAACTAGTCTTTTGTAATATGTTAAGACCTATAAGCACCCAGGGATATTGGAGCTGGATTTTTTCGCCATGCTTTTTCCTTTTTTATTTATTTATTTATTTATTTATTTATAAATAAATTGTTTATAATTTTTTTCTCAGTAATAGTTTTGAGCTTCTAATAATATCGCTGTACCATGGATTATATTTTGTTGGGTGCTTTATCGTTCTAGTAATTATGGGGTTCAAGTTGTCAGCAATAGAGTTTATAATACTGATCCAGGTCTTTGTGGCATGCTCACTGTCACTCATATCTATGTTTTTTATGTTGTTAAACAATTCATTTTGTAGGTCATCAATTTTAAAAGGCGGGCGATTAGTAAAAGTTATAGGCTGATGCTTTTTTGGAGCATGGCTTAATGTAAATGTAATTTGGGTGTTGATTAAATGATGGTCGGACCATGGTATAGGAATAATTTTAGGGGATGTTGATCTCCCAATAGTATGGTTAATAAATATTAGGTCCAAAGTATGGCTGTCTTTATGCGAGGGGCAGAAATGATTTGTTCATATCCAAGGGCGGAATGTGAGTCAATAATTGTATTACAAGTGGCAGAGCGCGGAGTGGAATCCATGTGTAGATTGAAATCTCCTAAAATAATAACGGGCTTTTCATGATTCAGGTTGTTAGCAATTAATTCAATAACCGGGCAGCAATTATGTTCTAAAAGTTTTGATGGACAGTAAATTAGACATATTTGTATATTATTTGAGTCAAATAGTGCTAGTTCATAAGGGTGAGTAATAGAGGTAGGTATCATTCTAAGACAGTATTCTTTTTTTACCGTCTGCATTAAACCACCTCCTTTACGATTTGGCCTAGGGATTGAAAATGTTACATAGTTTGAGTTTGAGATCTAATTGATCAGAACTGTATCAGTGCTCTTCAACCATGTTTCAGTAATAGCGATGATACAAGGTTTTCTGTCCTGTATTAAATCTGTGATTACTGGAATTTTCTTGGTTAATGATTTACATTTTTCTAAACAGTGACAGAATTTGGCATTTTTACCTCTTGCTACAATTTTTGAAATATCTTTGGAACTGAGACACCATATAATACTCAAATGCTTTCTTTGAACTTTAATGGATTCATCATTCTTCAAATTAAAAGTGTTATGTCACTGGTTATTTTAGAATTTAGTTTATTTAATTGATTTGATTAAAATAATTTGATATTTAAAGGTATCATATAATTTGTTCATGGTCAGTGCAAGTATAATTAGCACAACTAATATAATAAGTTAAATTTTCTAGAGATATTTGAATATGGATTAAACAGGGTTGGTGATGGGTGCCATTTTGGAGCTGTGCTGGCACATGGCACTATAGCAAGCAGAAACTGGCTTCTCTTTGGCCTCGAAATTTGGTGCCTTCAAAATTTGGCGCCCTAGGCAATTGCCTATGTTGTCTATGCTTATATATTGGCCTGTTATTAAGTTGTTTGTTTTTTTTTTGCTAAGGTATTAAAATGAATTAACATCAGCCATTAATGTAGGTTAATGTGGTGTTTTCCACATACATTAATAGCCAGTGTTTATGAGATAAAAATGAGACACATGTTTCATAAGAACATTAGCAAAAGAACATAAGATATGCCATACTATGCCAGAACAAAGGTAAATCAAACCCAATATCCTGTGGGCTTGATCCTAGTGAGTAGAGCAGTGGACTATGAACCAGGGTTCAAATCCCATTGCTGCTCCTTCTGACCTTGAGCAAATTACTTTTCCCTCTATTGCCTCAGGCACAAACTTAGATTGTGAGCCCTCTGGGGACAGAGAAATATCTACATTACCTGAATGTAATCTGCTTTGAAGTGCCAATAAGTGTAATATACATCAAATAAAGTAAAATAAATAAACAGTGGCCAATGTAGGATGTCTGGCAGGATCCCAAAAGATAGCCATGGTTTACAGACTTTTCTTTCAGGAATATGTCTAAACCATTTTTAAACCCAGCTACATGAACAGTTTTCACCACGTCCTCTGGCAATGAATTCCAGAGTTTCATTGTACATTGAGTAAAAAATATTTTCTCCTATTTATCTAAAATGTATCACCTAGTAACTTCATTGACTGTTCCCTAATCCTTGTACTTTTTGAAAGAGTGAACAAACGATTTGTATTTAGCTGTTCCACTGTTGCAACCACGACCTTCAGATCCTGATGCGGTCGCTATTTTCAAACCAAGATTATTGTAATTCCCTATTTTTGGGACTATTAAAATATGTTCTTTGATCCTTGCAAATGATTCACAACTCTGCTGCAAGGATCTTAATCGGTACGTCAAGGTTTGATCATATTTCTCACTGGCTACTGATTGAACATAGAATTAAATACAAGATCTTGGTGTTGATTCACAATGCTTTATGCTCCGGTTTGTCTCAATACTTTGTTAAAAATTCATCGGCCTTTTAGAAACTTAAGATCTGAAGGTCAATGTTTATTATATATTTCTAAAAGCGCAAATAAGACTTTACTTGGTCATAGCGTAGCATTTAAAGAACTTTAAAGAACTTTAAATGCTTGATTTGTTTATGTCAGGTTCTTATTTTATGATTGGAATAGAAACGTTTTAAATAAATAAATCATGACAAAGTTGCCAGTTGATGACTTTGGCAGACCAAGTGCATCAGAATTGCACCTGCTGCAATACATATATATGTTTCAGAAATATTTATATAAAGTCGATGAAGTGCAAACTGGTCCTATGCAATTATTTCATTAATTTCTTAGACCCATGGCTCCCAGGAAGATCGCGTCACAGGAAAGATGATTATGGTCTTCAGGTTGTCCTCAACACTCAACTTCTAACCACACAGTACAAATAACCCCAACAACTATGCAGTAAAAATATTTAGCCCGTAAGGCGTTTAGCGGTGAGGGGTGGTTAAAAGCACAAAATAATATTAGTGTTCTGGGGGCTATTAGCAGTTAATAGGGAGTTAATAATGTACTGGCAATGTTAAGGAAATGAAAGTTTTAAAATTACCTGTTCCTTTTTAACCATAACCCCAGTTTAAAAATGGAACAGTTACAAACTGCTGACCACTTGCATTGCCCCGTCCACTGTACAGTGGTACACCTTAATAATTTCCAGGGAAAATGCATCTTTTTAGACAGAAAAGGTAAACAGGAAAGAAATGTACTTCTTTTTCATTACTTTTTTTTTTTCCCAAAAATGTGTCTGACTGCCTAGATAATATGTATGCAAACAGCAGCAAAAAAAATAGATAATTTCAAAGAGAAGGGCTCAGTATGTGTTTCCCCACCAACTACAACTACAGTAAAATGCAGATGAAGAAGGCTGGCTGAGATGTAGAAAAAAACATTTGCCTCCCCCTGGGAAAGGTTTCCGTTCATTCTCATGCATTCTAAAAAAAATAGCCTTTTATTTTTTTTTTAAAATAAAGATTACATATTTTGAAATAATGTGCACATTGCTTGCTCAACCTATTGATTGCCAAGCTGATTTGATCTCATTTGCAGCCTTCCCCTCTGCTTTCGGTATCTGTGCTTGAGCTGAATGCTTCCCGTTAGGATTAAGATCGGCTTGAACAGCATCGAGAGGCGTTTGAGGATGGTTGAGAAATGAGATTCACTAAACCTCGAACACAAATTAACTGATCCGAAGGAATGCAAAATACCAACGCTCTCTAAATAGATTCTATGACAAAGTAATTATCGTACGCGCTAATATTTACTTAACGCCTCGCTCCGCATGCTAAACAGCTAATCAATAATAATTCGCGGAGGAAGCTATGGCATTTTTAGGAGCGAGCTCACCGAACGCATCCCGGGTCTCCTGCCAGCTAAACTCCCTGGGCTGCTGAGCTAATTAAGATCTTTTTTTTTGGTTGATCTGGCAAGGCAATCGTTTGAAGGGGCAGCTTCAAAGCCGCACTGATTAGGACTCCCATTTGCACAGCAGGGCTCCCCTCGCGCACTCAGGAGCGCGGGCGCACGAGGGGCCTGGAGGCCCGGGCGCTCTCCGGGCTTCTTCCAGGCGCGCGAGGGCGCCCTCTCGCTGCTAGCGGCAGGGCTCGGAAGTGCAGCTCTCTGACACAAGGTTAGAAATTATTATTCCTTATCTCCTGAAATCCCCTAACAGAATTGTTTGGGGTTTTTTTTTTTTTTTTCTGTTTAAAATGTGTAAGACTGGGAAAGTCAGACTAAGACTCTCTTTTTTTTTTTTTTTTTCAATTGGCAATGGGTGTCGGTGGAAATAGTGCAGGTAGCAGGGTACATGGAGCACATTAAAACAAGTTGTGGGCTGGTATGATACAAGGTTACTGGTTAAACTCAGTAATGCTCATACCTGGGAACTTTTGAGTCGTGGTCACCCTGAGAGCGCTGTTGATTAGCAGAGGGTGGGGGGTGGGAGCAGGGCCGCCATCAGGAATTTTGAGGCCCCATACAGCCAAAATGTCTGGGCCACAAGCCTCCAGCTAGCAAGCAGACAGTGACGGCCCGCGCGCTTTGCCGGCGCATACTGTCTGACGCGGCGGTGACGTCACAGCCGCGTCAGACAGTGAACGCTGGCAGGACAGAGTGCACGGACGAGTCTCTGTCTGCGGTGCTCTGTAAATCAATGCTATGTGTGTCTAAAAGACACGCATAGCATTGATTCTCTCCCTTCTCTGGGGCCCGCACCCAGGGCCGGCTCCAGGTTTCAGTAGGCCCCTGGGCGACAGACTGTCGGAGAGAGCCTCAGTGGGCCTCTTTGCCATGAACTAATACATCCCCCTAGCGCACCTGCCGCCTGGCAGCTGCGGGCCCCCATATGTGGCAGTAGATCCTGGGGCCCCATACTGCAGGCCCAAGAATACTGCCCTGATGGCGGCCCTGGGTGGGAGAGGGGGAAGGAATGGAATAATATGTATCAGTTTTCTCTCTTCCACCACCCTCCTCCACCCAACTAGTCCACGCTTTCTTTTTCTCCCACCCATCACCATCACCTGTCCTCCCTCTGGAGATGACCCAGCATTCTTCCCCTTCCTCTCTCCCTCCCCCTATAAGTCTCAGCTCCATGACTTATGCATCCTCACTCTGCCCTTAGCTGAGGGAGTCCCAAGTCCTGGAATCACAGCTGCAGACTGAGGTTTGGGTGTGTGTTGCAGCCTCTCTCCAGTTTCTCCCCACATGCTGCTTGCAGAGTCTGCTCCAGACTCGCCCCACCTCTCCTGTTCTCTGCAGGCTTACTGAGGAAGGGGAGGGGCTGAGCTGCATACAGAGAGGCCCTGAGATTTCTAGTGTTTCCCCTGAGATCCTGCGACTGATGCACATTTCCTGAGTCTCAGGGTGAAATCCTGAGAGTTGACAGGTATGCAGTGCTTGTTTGTCTCTGTTTTAATTTTCCTTTCTTATGGACCCAGAATATGGATTAAACAACTCTGGGAGTTAGCCACCTGGAATTTTGAATTTCTCACCCTGTTGAGCAGATAAGCTTTAGCCAGGTAAGTCATTAACTGGCCAGATAAAAAAAATTACAGAGCAGGGGTATGGCTAAAAGCTATCTGGCTAGTGCTTATATTGAATGAGCACTACCTGGATAAAATTAGCTGGCTAGGTCCAGACAGAGAAATCGCTGGAAGCTTCTCTTATCAGAACAGTGCTGAAAGCACTGGGAGCGGTAAGAGGTGCCTCAGTTCTGACAGGGGTTTTCTGAAGGGGGGGGGTATATGTGTTCTTGAGGTTGTGAGTGGGAAGGACAGGGAAGGAGAGGGTGGGGGACCCCAAATAATTTTTTTTTGTCTTTGGTTGGGGGCTGTTCAGCTCGGCAGGAAGTTAAGACATATCCAGAGAGGGGGGTGGGGGTAAGAATTGGGCCACAGGCCTGCAATGCACTTTTTTGTTGTTTTGTTTTACAGCACTGCTTAACCCAGTATCTTAACCCAGTATCTTTGAAGATATCAGTTAAGCAGGAAGTTATCTACCTGCGGAAGACAATTCTATTTCTAAGTTATCCAGCTGTGTGTGTGGCCGTGTACACACACAGCTGGATAACTATGGACCTCCATGTACACATTACTTCAAAAGAGTCAGTACAAATCGGGATTTAGTGAACACAACATCTTTTAGGGCACGCTAAATCAAGATGAAATGAAAAACTAAAATGAAAATGTTTTGGCTGCACACCTCTGCCCCATGCCGCCGTTTGGAAGATGTTCAGTGAGTGATAACAGCGCAGTGTAAATGTGTATCGCACTATCTGCAGCAGAGGACAGATTGTTTACATGCACAGGGAGGGTAACGTTTAAACCGATGAGCGGGTGCACATATGCATGCGTATGGCGGCCAGCACACAGGGACACGGCTACTTTATAACATGTACACATATGTGCGTGCATATTATAAATTAGCCTCACCGTGTGCACATGTGCACTCAATTTTTAAGTGGACGCGCACCTGGGGGTGCAAATGCCACTTCTACCCTATAAGCGAGGTGATTTTAAAAGGCACGCGTGCCGACGCCATTGCCAGGCTTCCCAGTTCATTCCCAGGTCACCCAAGAGGAACGCGACTTCCCAAACCCTGCCAGTTTAATAGCCTCCTTTCCTCCCTGTTAGCCTCAACCTTTAAAACCCCGCTGATCTAGTATAGTTTTTTTTTTTGTTGTTTTCTAACTTAAACATCCTCCACAGCAGAAGTAAAGTTATGCAGCAGGAGACACTGGCGCAAGCAAGTGCACATAAGTATTTATGTGCATATTTCATGTTAAAATCCCACAATGCCCATTCCCCACCAAGACCACACCCACACCCCGCCCTTATTTTTAAACTTTTCATTTGTATGCGCATCGGCAAGTATGGGGGTATCCAGGTGACTTTCTAAACCCGATCTGCGCGGGCTGCCCGACATATCTGTGCATCCTCTAATTTTGGCGCATGTCAGGTTTTTAAAATTCACCTTTAGTAATGTGTGATAAGAGGAAACAGCAGAGCTAGAGCCCACCTCAATTTTAGCTTCTCCTAATCCCTTTTTTGCTGACTCTTTTTGCAATTTTTCTTCAGTTTTTAGAGCTAAAAAACCCCCCCAATCCTGTTGTTATATATCCCAAAGACAAGCAAACTAAAATAGTGCCTGCTGAAAGTTTCTTTCATTTTCAGCTAAAAAAAAAAAAAAAAGAGGAAGTCAATGTCAATCCTTGCAGACGCCAGCTAGGGGGAGTCCTACTTCCTGGCTTCTTTTCTGTCCCTTCCCAGCCTAGCTCCAGTCTGTCTAGGGTCACTGTGACATCACTGCTTGCTAGCTTGCATTGAGGAGAAAAAAAACCCAGCAGTTTTTCTTTCCCCTTTGCTGCATTCTGGCATAACCATTAATTCTGGCATAACCATTAATTCGGATCTATCATTAAAGCAACACATTTCACTAGTTACAAAAAATTATTTTTTCAAACTACAACTTCTGAAACGTCTGCGTCCTTTACTATTTTTTCAAGATTTTCGAACTGTTCTTCAATCTATTGTCTTTTCTGGGCTCGATTACTGTAATTCTTTATATATAGGTCTTCCAGATAATACACTTCAGTCACTTCAAGTAATTCAAAATACAGCTGCTCATATCTTAACCAGTTCTTCAATCAAAAATCATATTACTCCAATTCTTCAATCATTACATTGGTTACCAGTCAAATACAGAATACAATATAAAATCCTAACCATTATACATTCTCTTATCCATAATCCTAACTCCACCACCCTATGTTCACTTCTTCGTATATACAAACCTGCCAGACATCTCAGATCAATGAATAAAAATTTGCTCGATATTCCATCACCCCGACAGGCTCGATTAGAGATAACCAGAAAAAGAGCATTTTCAGTCACTGGTCCAATTCTTTGGAATACACTACCAGACTAAGATCCCTACCTAACTTGACTCAATTCAAAAAATCCTTAAAAACTTACCTATTTCAAAATGCTTTTAAATCCATAACTACCAAATAATCGATTCCAGTTTTCAAGTTCACTTAATAATTCAATTCCCACATGTATTTATATGGCATCTTATAATATTTTTATTTATGTTACATTTAGTAACTTTTTTTTTGATAATACATTTTTTGTATTTTATAATTATTCTGTATTTTTTCGGTTCTTTTGGTTTTATTGCAATTAATTTTTTAATTTTTTAGAAATGCTTTATGTAAACTGTTTTGATTAAACATAGTTTGTAAAAGCGGTATACAAACATTTTTAAATAATAATGGGATGTGAAAATGAATGCAAATTAAAGTTTTTGTGATTTTTGGGGGAACTTGCAATTCATTTTTGTTTTCAGTGAGCCAAAACAAATATGCCTGATTCAGTTTTGATTCCTTATTCATTTTAAAAAAATGAACATCCCCAATATGTGTCTCATCATTTTTATCCTTGTAAGTATTACTGAACAAAATTATTTTACGTATGCAAAGTGCATTGCTATCATGTAAATATATGTATACCTGAGGAGGTGAAAGCAATATCAATTATACAAAAATTTTTACTAAACCAGTCATAAAGTCATTGAAACAATACCAGACCTATTGATTTCTTTTTATACTGTGTCCAATAAAGATCTTATCATGTCCTTAGTAAGAAAGATGATAATCCTTAAATAAGAAAAATCATAGAATTCATATATTTCAAGATCTCATAAGATACCATAGAATCATTTTTTTCTTTCAACAAGAATTTCAGTCTTTGGGCTATGAAATACCTATTTTGTTTCCTGCTAATACGTGTTGTGTTCCGTGGCCATGGCCGGCCATGGCGCGACCCCCTACCTCACACGCCGTGGCGACCTGCCACGGCAGCACTCAGAGAAGCCCCTGAATCCATGCCCGTTGCTCTGGCGCGGGTCCCCGGGATGGTCGCTGGGTGGGGAGCCATTCCTGCTCCTCCCTCACGGTGTCAGGCAGCCTTTCCTCCATGGAGGAAATCCAAGATGGCCGCTGCCATCTTTATGCATGAGGCCACGCCTTCTCTCTAGATTTAAAGAGGCCTGGTCCCTTTAACCACTTACAGCTGTTTCCAATGAGCCAGAGTAAAGGAAGTATAAAGGGAGACTTCCTCTGTTCATTCCTTGATTTGGCAACATCCTTCCAGTGTTGTTTGAGTCTGCTTGCTTCGGTGAGTCTTCTTGTGCTTTTGATGCTTGTTCCTGGTTCCTGACTTTGGATTTGGCTAGCGGTGATTCCTGGTTCCTGACTTCGGACTGGCAAGCGGTGATTCCTGGTGTGTGACTTCGGACTAGCAAGTGGTGATCCCTTGGTGTGTGACCTCGGACTGGTAAGCGACGACCCTCTGGCACTTGACCTTAGACTTCTTCTGGACCACCGTCTCCAAGGGCCCACCTAAGTCTCAGCGGCCTGGGTCCCTACGGGCTCCTCCTGGGGGGACCACGGGCTTCCAGGGGTGAAGCTCCAGTTAGCCCTTGCACCGAACAATTGACTCCTTGACCTCTCAAAGGTCCACCTAAGTCCCAGCGGTCTGGGGCCCTACGGGCTCCTCCTGGGGGGTCCGCGGACTTCCAGTGGTGAAGACACAGTTTAGCTCCTCGACATCACGACTCTTCATCTGCCTCCACGGTCGCCTCATCTCCAGTGCCGAGGGTCAGCTGGCCGCATCTTCTGTCCTGTCTCACCATCTGACTGTAGAACCTATGGATCCACCTCCTAAGGTATACCATCCTCCCTTCGGCCCAAGGGTTCACAACCTGAGCATAACAATACGTAAATGATTGTTGATGATGTCACATATTTCTTTGATTACAATGATGGAAAATCTTTGCTTGACCATGATATATATATATATATATATATATATACAAAGAAGAAAGAGACTTCACTTTTACTTGAGGATTCTGATTCAGGTTGATCTCTTGTCTCTTCCTATTGCCTTGTACCCTAGGAAGGCAACTTTCAAAGTCATTTATTGGAGTAAAATGGCTTAGTGGAAAATGTTCACTGTCCGAATCCCTTACCTCCCCTTCCTGGTTAAAAGTATGCGCAGGCTTCTATATCCCACATAGGTGGGTTAAAAAGAGGTGATCCAGGGCATGCTTTTATTTATTTATATACTGACATTCAATCTGAGATATTGCATCAGTTACTTCTCTATCCCCAGAGGGCTTACAATCTAAGGTGTGTACCTGAGGCAATGGAGGGTAAAGTGACTCGCCCAAGGTCACAAGGAGTGACAGTGGGTCTTGAACACTGGTCTCCTGGTTCATAGCCCACTGCTCTAATCACTAGGCTATTCCTCCTCCTCTTCTTAGAACATGAGAGTAAAATAGCACTTATACACACTTAACATTTTCAAATGTACCTGTGCTATTTTACCCCCTCTCGGCCACCTGCACAAGAGTACTTTTCATGCACAGACTCTGCACTTGCTAGTTTTCAAAAGGGGAAGAAAAGAAACATCGTTTTCATTTGAAAACTAACTGCAGTGGGCCCAAATTAAAAAAAAAAGACTTTACACTGAAAATAGCTCAGGCTGCTGAAAATTGTTTTCTAAAGGCCTCATTCACTAAACTTTTTATTTTTCATAGACACAGAATTGGGGGGGGGGGGGGGAGTCAATATTAAAATCCCCGCTGAGCAAGTCTATTCATGAAAGTGTGCTGCTGCAATGATGCATATTAACATGCACTCAACACATGTTGCTACTAGTGAATAGGCCCCCATTAGAACAAATGGGAACCGCAGTAAATATAACATGTTAATGCGCATTATTGCGATAGCACACGTTCGTGAACGAGCCGGATGGAATATACTCTCTCTTTCTTTGGTTCATAAATTAGTCATTTATTTCTTGCAAACACTTTCAAGGGCTGAATAACGCCACTTCACTTGCTTTTAAAGTATAAGGTTTTATGCATTTCTCTCCAAAGACAAACTGTGGATAGATGTATGAATGGTTCAGACGTGGTGTGTCTATGCATCAAAATCTTTTGATGTGCTGTGAAATAAGGGTCAACAAATACGTTGTAGGTGATACATCTATTATTGGACTAACCTAGAGCAATTTGTAACCAACTTTCAAGAGCTATGTTCTCTTCATCAAGTCAATGACGGAGGGAATAGACGTTTCAGAAACTAGCCTCAAATGGATTATGTTAGTCTAATAAAAATGTATCACCTACAACTTATTTGTTGACCCTAATTTCTGCGTGACCAATACTTTATTCTTGATGGACAATGGACATACTATAAAGCAATAATGAATGGAAAATCAGCCCTAGCAATATTTAATGACACCCTAATGCACTCTAGCCTCACTGAAACATCAACTAGAAAAGTGTGTGTGTATGTATGGGGAGGGGTGGGAGACAGTTAATGCAATGGACAGTTAACCCTTTTATCTGAGGAACAAAATCTCCTGACTTTTATGTTAAGCAGACATTTTATTAGTGTAATCATATATTTCATAATGCAAGTTAAAATATTTCCTTTGGCCTGATGTCTCTCAAAAAGCACCAGGAATTGCAACACAGTCCTTCACTACACATCCTGTCCTGTGTCATTGCTTACTTTTGAAGTGGTTGAGAAAAATCAAACATTTTACCTTGATATGCATTGAAAACCTTCAGTGCAGTCACACAGCCACAAAGCAGACTCCTAGCAGGCAAATTGGCACCTACAGCCACACGAAAACATGTGCCCTTACCCTGTACACACCATATGACACCATTAGCTGGGAAACCTTTATTTTGGAGGGGTGCCCAAGGTGAAGGGTGGTATATATTACATATACATAATAATTGTGCTAACCTATAGGTAGACACAAGTGTTATCCTAATCTCAAAAAGAAGACCCTCAGGTCATGTGATACTTAACTAGAACTGACCTTTAATCTTTAACACAACTGATTAGTAATTTGTTACGCAGTAGAGGTTAGGGATGTGCAGACAAAAAGTTGTCGTTGATAAGTTGATAAGTTGAAGTTGAGGGTCGATTTCGTTCAATATGGACATATGGAGAATTCCATAAGTTGAGGGTCTGTCCATACGTTCACCGGTTCCCTAAATAAAAATTTAAACCCCTCACCCTCCTTAATCCCCCCCCAAGACTTACCAAAACTCCCTGGTGGTCCAGCGGGGAGTTAGGAAGCCATCTCTGCACTCGTCTGCGATTTCCTCATGGCGCCGATAGCTTGTGTCACAGGGGCTGCCGTGCCATTGGTCAGCCCCTGTCACATGGTCACCGGCGCCATCTTGTACTCCTACCACGTGACAGGTAGGTCATGTGGCAGGAGGTCGCTCCGGGACCCCCGTTGGACCCAACCAGAACTTTTGGCCAGCTTGGGGGGGGTCAGGAGGGTGGGGGGTTTAAGTGTTTATTTAGGTTCAACGTATTCAACATAGCTATGTTGAATATGTTGGAACTCGCGATGCATTTCTCCTCAAACCTTTTTTTTCTCTTTTAAAAATATAAGTTGCGTTTTACATATGCGTTCAAAACGAATGCACACCCCGAGTAGAGGTAGAAAAAGAAGTATGGGCCTTTAAGCCACGATTATGTCATGCCTTTTTTGCTTCTCTTGATGTTGCATTTGGAGGTCCATGGGTTTCCCCGTGAACCGCTGCTCTTACCACCAGCCCCAAGCTGCCCGTGGGAACCCCTGATGACAAGGAAGGCCCCCCCCCCCGGGATGGATGCGCAGCAGGCCACCATACTTGAGCAGCCCTGATGCGACACTAGGGAGAATGCCTCCGGCCCTGAACGTGGCCGTCCCTGTGCGCACGCGCGCACGATCATCGCTGATTTAAGGGGCCTGTGGCGGGAAATCCTCTGCAGCGCCCACAGATGACGTCAGAAGCCTTGACATATAAAAGGCCCCTTTTCTTTGCAGTCCTCGCCTCAGCAACAGGTCTCCTACTATTGTGTAGTGCGAGTTGCCTCAGCATTTCTCCTGCATTCCTGTCTTCAGTTCCTGGACTTCTCCATGTGCTCGGTTCCTGGTCTTCAGTCCTCATGGTCTTCATCTTGTCTGTCAGCTCCTGTGATCAGTTCTGTGATCCTTCTGTGTGTCTTGCCTCCTTTGGTGCCCTTGTCGCCGATGGTGAACCCCCACGAATACAACGGATCACCAACGAATAGGCCCCCCACCCTCCTGACCTCCCCCCCCCCCCAAGACTTGCCAAAAGTACCTGGTGGTCCAGCGAGGTTCCTGGAGCGATCTCCTGCACTCGGGCTGTCGGCTGCCGGTATTCAAAATGGTGCCGATAGCCCCTGTGACATAGTAAGGGCAAAGGCTATCGGCGCCATTTTGAATACTGGCAGCCCACGACCCGAGTGCAGGAGATCGCTCCAGGACCCCCGCTGGACCACCAGGTACCTTTGGCAAGTCTTGCGGGGGGGTCAGGAGGGTGGGGGTTTGTAGATAAATAACTTTAAAGGGTTGGGATGGGGTTTTTTGGGGGGAACGAATGTATTTTTGACATATGAACGGATCGGGGACCCCTGAGAACGGATGCAACAGATTTGGGCCCCTACGAATCTGAATCCCAAATGGGACGAATCCGTCCCTGCTGCACATCCCTAGGGCTCACACAAGAGCAACCTTACTGCAGAGCCTGCAGCTCCTGTTAGCTAAAGCACTTTGCACAACAACCCCTCTCTCTAACTACTTGGCTGACTCTTTTGCCCACTGTTTACACACTTTTCACTGCTTAGTCTCTTACTTGATTTCTGTTTGCCACAAGTCCAACATGTCAGCTTTATTTTTCTTCTTCACAGTGATTAGTTTTCTAACCCAATGAAAATGCTCTTTAAAAAAAAAAAAAGTACCACTAGTGGCCTCTACCTTCCATTTTTTTCCCAACGGTGCAAAAGAAGCAAGTTCAACAAGTTTCCAGGTTGGTAGCCAGGCATTACCTGGCAGACGCCCTCCCTTCAACTCCTTTCCTTACCCATTCACATTTCTGCAAACACCATACCTGGAAACGTTTGAACTGCGGTCACGCCGGGATTCAGTGTAGACTGGGGGAAGGGTTGCATGCATCCATTTTCTCTCTTCCACTCTTCTTCCTCCCCGTACACACATTTTCTCTGTATAATTCCCCCTCCCCTACAAGGATGACCCCACCCCCAGCTCTCCCCCTCTTTCCCCAATCCCAACGCCAGCACCCCCCCCCCTCTTTTCCCAGACAGAGGGACGCAATGATTCTGCTAAGGAATCTCACTTAGAAAACCGCCCTCTGCTCCAGCCCCTCCCCTTTCCAGACAGCCCGCAGGTAGGGGAAGGGAAAGTGAAACACAACCTGGAGCAGACAGAGCAGAGAAAAAAAAAAAAAAAAGAGCCACTTTGCTCACTAATCCAGTCTATCCCTTGCTGTCTTTCACGGAATGGGGGAGGGGCAGGGGGGAGGGGAAGAATTTGGAATGAAGTGCTGCTCATTGCTCCCTGGTACTCTCAAGCTCATTTGCATGTCTCGCAAGACCAGCGCAAGACAGGCAGCAGCCTTTCCCCAACAGATCCAGAGTGGCCGCACTGCAGGCAGGTGAGAGACTTCTTAATTTGTGGTGGCAAAGGTAAAGGAGGTCGGACTGGTGAGGGAGGAGAGAGAAGGGTTAACGTTCTTCCTACCCCTCCAAGAATGATATGAATTAGCGGGGGATGGAGAAGAGAGAGCACTCTCTTGCTCTCCTTCCCATCAATTGGTTCCTACTGGCATTGTCACCTCCCGCTCTTAGTTGACTGCTTGGGGCCTCTCCGTAAACCATGAGAGAAGTCACAAGTTAATAATAATAATTGTTCATACATACACATATATTCTAGAAAACAAGATTGACAACTAGCAAATGTAATTTATGGGTATAATTTTCAAAAGAATTTACATATGTAAAACTGGTTTCACGTGCGTTAAGGCACTTTACCCATTTAAGTAGGCTTTTGAAAATTGCTGCAATAGATGGCATTGAATTCTCTATAGGTTATACATTTGTAAGTGCACTTTGTGTGTGTAAATGGCTTTTGAAAATTGCTACGATATCATGTCACATTTGCATATGTAATTCCTTTGAAAATTACCCCTTAGTTAATGGCTAACGTCAATTTAAAAAAAAAAAAAGTGATATCATTCAAGGGATGGAAAACAATAAAGGGTAAAAAAAATAAAAAAAAGTTTGAGGTGTGAGGTGCCTGGTTGCCCAAATTTTCATGCCTGTCTGGCTGCGCTTAGAAATGTGTGCCAGGGAGGCGCATTCGTTTGAAACGAATGTGTAAAACATTTTGTTCCATTTTACACAAAAAAAAGTTACCCCCCCCCCCCCCCAAATATTCCTGAAATTTGTTTTTGGCAAATCACACACACTTATTTACCAACAATAAATTACATGAAAAAACGATAAAACAAAAAACAAAAAAACCCACCAAAAACAAAGACGCGCAATAAACCAACATTTTTTCCTGTGCACTTCCCTACTGTGTGCTACGGTGGCCCAGTACAGGGCTCTGGAAAGCAAACCATGTTGCTTGAAGCAGCACCACATGAGCAGCAGAGAAAGGCCACAGAGGCGCAGCAGAGCTAAAGATGAGAGGGAGTCAGGAAGACAAAAATGGAAGGAAAATAAAAATGTGTGTAATCAGTTAACAGGACACATAAATGGGGGAGGAATCTGAAGCCTGTTTTGGAGCCAAGCACCTGTCTATCAGGGGGGTTCACTAACATTTTGGCCAAACAGATGGTGTGGCTGGATTTCTATTGGCAAGGGCAATATTTTGCAAGTTGGAAACAGAAATCCAATTACACTTGGTCTCCCCTCTGTGACCCCCCCCCCCCCTCTCTGACGTCATCCCACCTTCCGTCGCTTCTGAGACCATCCCCTGAAGAAGACCCACATCTTGCAATCAGGGCTGGTGCTTCCATCAGGCAAACCAGGCTGTCGCCCAGAGTGCCAACATTTTGGGGGTGGAAAAGTCCTGCCAGTGTGAGGCATGGAGTGGTGTAAAGAAAGGATCGCTGCTGCCAATAGGAAGGAGCAACTGTGCTGGAGAAGCCACCAATAGGTAAGTTGGGGAGTTGGGTCCACCTAGGGTTCCAAATACTCTTGCACTGGCCCTGCTTGTGATAAAGTAGGGTCTCACGCACCAAGGTATAATCAACAAACAGAACTTTTATTTCTCTGGTTTCCCGCAGTTAGCCTTTACAAAAAATTGAAGAGGATTAAAAGACACTTTATTAGAAATCACAGGTTTCACAGAAAGGCTGCCACAGCATTAGAAAGCCAAATAACACATTAACAAAAATGCTTTTTCTAGGACAATGCACTCCTTATCCTTTACTAAGAGAAGTACTCCTCACTCTCCACTTCAGTAGGCTTTAATACTCACAGCCTCTCAGTTACGTCAGTACTCAATTATTTGAAACAGTCACCAGTCACCTCTGGTCCCTTTTCAACAGACTTCAAAACTCTTTATTTAGGCAGTAACAAGGGATTTCCCTGGAATCACAAGCTCATACCCTCCTGTCACACTCTCCAAACTTCCGGCTGGGCAGCCGATAAACAAAACGCGATCGAGCCCGATGGGGGAAAAAACCCACATGTGAATCTGAACCGGAATCCAAACCGATTCCGGTTCCGATTCGCATCTCTAATGCATAAGGTATATTTGCATGCACTCACTCAACTGTATGCAGATATAGCATGCATATTTATTGTAGATATCCTGCAAACCGGACCTATTTGTGGCAGCCCAAGACCAGAGTTGCCTACCCATAGAATAAGAGATCACAAATTGTAAATAGAAATATGCAGGCAAAATTCTTCTTTGAACTGCTGTCCAATTCTGCTCCATCACCTTCCCTATAGTTCCCTGTAGAGTGGAGGAGATGAGGAGCTGGATTAGGGAGCTCTTATTTGCTCTTCTCTGTGTTGTGTTTGTTCTAGTCTCACTCCTCTGGGGAGGAGAAGAATTGGAGCAAGGAAGCAGAGGACTGTTTTCTGCCTTTTGGGAGTCCGGGCACTATAGAGTCATGGGGCAGATCCCTGGGTTTTCATGCAATGGACCCACTGCTATGCCCATAGGTTAAAGCAGCTCTGTTGATGAAGCCCCTTAGGGCTTGACTGTTGTGGTTGAGGACCCAGCTAGTCTGGGGAACCTCAACGGGAACAAGCCAGGGCTACAGGGCAAGACATAACTAAGCTAGAGATTCTTCGGCCTACACCAGCCACCTCCCTGCAGGTTGAGTCCTTGGGTTCTGGTGGCTGGCAGGACTTAAGACATGGGCTTGGACTGAGGCTAGTGCTGGACTGAAGACTGGAGCCGAGGCAAAGCTGGAACCAAAGGCAGACGTGGAAATGTAGTCTGGAACTGGATGTAGGGAGGCGTGGCACACACAAGCAGGCAGGAACACTGGAGTAGGCTGGGACACTGGAGCAGGACAGGACAGACTAGACACGTAACACAAAAGGCCTAGGGAGGCCACAGAGCAAAACTTGGAAAAAGAAGACTTAAGGGAAGCCACAGAGACATGGGGCCAAGCAGGGAGCTGAGCAGACTCGATGAGAAGGCCCTGAGCATAAACAGAAGCAGGGTTAAATAGTCTGGACCCTGCCGAGTCATGGGATCACAGTGACTATGAGTGGAGAGAGGGTAAGAGCAGCTCCCCGAAGACCTCTAGTGGTTGGGAAGCTGCGTAACAGGCAGAATCACAACAGTAACCCCCCTCTTAAGCGCCCTGCCCCCCAGGTCCCACTATGAAGGAGAAGAATAGTCTTTGAGAGGTATGAATTGGCTGTACTCCTCCTGGGGTACCTGGACGGAACTGGGCCTCCTGGGGTAACGGGACTTGACTGGCTGTGGTAGCCTTCACTTCCGATCTGGGACAAAAGAAGAAACAAACATGGTTAGAGTTTGTTTCCCCCCACCCCAGAGAGTAAAAGGCAAACTCTGGGTGCTGAATACCAGATTTTTTTCGGGCAAAGGTTTTCTGGGGGTGAAGTACAGCACTAGAATTGGATTTGGGATTCAGTCTCTCATAGTTAGGTTCTGGGCCGGTAGTTGCTCTGGTAGACTGAGTCCGATCAGAGCCTGCTGTGGGGCTGGGCCCCTGAAGTAATCTTTAAGACCTCCTTCCCATGGTCAGACTTAAATAAAGCAGGCTGAACCAGGCTTCTGGCAGAAAGAGTCCAAGCTACTTTACGGGCGGGGGGGGGTTAAGCTCTAGTTAGCTTCTGATTAGGCCCAGTTGGCGTTTCAGGCTTCAAGGCAGGGCTTTCAGTATTAGTTAACAGAGCAGAAACCTCAGAGGCAGTAGAATGGAGTTTTAATACTTCGCGTTCAAGCACAGATTCTACAGGTAAGTCAACCAGAGCCGGGCGTACAATGCAGGCAGGTGTGTCCAGTAACCTGGGGAAATCAAAAGTCAAATTGGTAGGCAGGAGAAGCTGAAACACAAGGTAAAACTGGCACCTCTGGAAACGAATGCTTTTCCTTGTCATCCTCTATAGAGTTCTGCACAGAGATATCTTCAGGAAAAGTCCGAGCAGATGTGTTAGGAGCAGAGTGAAACTGTTTTCCTTTTTCTAGGGTGTAATGCTGTGAATTAACTCTTTGTGCGATGTGTGTTGATTGAAGCCACACTGGAATCAGGTTTCAGCTGCATGGCTTCCTTCTTACTTCTGACAATAGGAATGCTGGAGTCCTTTAATAAAGAATAGGGACGTGCAATCGTTTAGGACGAATTGGGCAATTTCGACGAAATTTCCTAATTCGTCCTGGTTCGGGGAACCCAAAAACCGAACCAAATTTTCCCGGAATTTCGAGAAAATTCGGTTTTCGGGTTAGTGCGCACTAACAAGAGTTAGCGCGTGCTGACTCCCGTTAGTGCGCCCTAACCCAAAATTCAAGTCCCCCGAATTACAAAGGCCCGAACCCGCGAGAAATACAAAATTTCCCGCGGCGGGTCAAAAACGAAACCCGAACCAAAAGTTTCGGGCTCTGCACATCTCTAATAAAGAATATACCTTTTTAACTTGATTGCAGGTTCTTTCTGTCTCTCTCTGTGCTCTTCTGAAACATTTTTTTCAGAAGCAGAACTTTAACAAAAGATCCCATGCTTCAGTTTTCTGTGACTGGTGCTGCATTTTAACTATTGGTTTAAGTGACTCTTGCCTAAGCACGGGCTTATCAGGCTTAGATTTTACATTCTCGTTACGGGGAAAGGAAACATCGGGCATTTCGTCAAAGGTCAGTTTGTGTATCCCACAATCAAAGCATGGGCTTTGCATAGGTGCACTGCTTGCACTCCCACAGGGCCGGGATGGGAGATTCACACCTCTAACATGCTAAAAATCCCGGGGGGGGGGGGGGGGGGGGTATGCCTTTTGCACTTAATGCAAACCCAGTCTTGTGCTGAAGGATTAACAGAGCCAAAAATGTTTTACTAGGCTTACCGTACAGATGAGAAATTCTGGACCTGCTACCACAGGGATGCTTTGGCCTTGTCATCCTTTTGAGGTTGAGGAACCCCCACAGGAACAATCCAGGGCTACAGGGCAAGACATAACTAAGCTAGAGAATCTTCAGACTTTACCAGCCTCCTCCCCCCTGCAGGTTGAGCCCTTGGGTTCTGGCAGCCAGCAGGACTTAGGCAGGGGACTTGGACTGAGGCTAGTAATGGACGAGACAGGAGCCTAGGCAAGGCTGGAACCAAAGGCAGGCATAGAACTGGAGTCTGGAATGGGATGCAGGAAGACGTGGCACACTGAAGCAGGCTGGGACACCGGAACAGGCTGGAACCTAGAACCCCGGAGTAGGCTGGGATACTGGAGCAGGACAGACAAGACAAAGACTAGACCAGACAGGCAAAAGCAGAAGACCTAGCGAGGCCACTGAGCTGGAACAGAAGGCGTAGGAAAGCCACAGAGAGCACTCAGAGACGTGGGGCCAAGCACGGAACTGAGCAGACCGGAAGACAAGGCCCTGAGCGTTACCAGAGGCAGGGTTAAATTGTCTGGACCTTACTGAGTCGTGTGATCACAGTGATTATGAGTGGAGACAGGGTAAAAGCAGCTCCCTGAGGGCTTCTGGTGGTTGGGAGGCTGCCTAACAGGCAGAATCACACTGATGCCTAGGGAAGTTGCCCCACTTACTACTGCCTAGTGCTGATACTGTACATCTGCTTTGAGCAGGACTAAATATGTTCAGGTCTGCGGATTGTGTGTATGTACTGGGATGAATAAGCGTTTGTGGGCATATCTATAGGCAAAGTGAGGGCCTTAATCCTAGAACATCTTTGATGACTCCACTTCCTGTGCACCATGAATACATTTGTTTTGAGGCTATACTGAACATGTTTTATTTGTATTTATTTTTTTTATTTTTAGCTGGATATATCCCAAATACCTGCTTTTATGAGAGCTGCCATTTGGAAGAGGGTTTTTGTTTTTTTGTTTTTTTTTTACTACTTATCTCAAGAATCTAAAAGGAATGGAGATTAAGTGATTCCTATATCTTTGCCCCATTACATTATCCTTTCAGTTCCCTCTCTCTTGTGAACTATGGAATATTTGCTCATTAGGGAATTTCTTTATTCAAAAGTAAAGGGGTAACCCTATGAAATTAATTAAATAATCTATTTTCTATTTAGATGGGATATTTTTTTTATTTGGATAACTATTTTTATTATCCTTGAGAAGATTATCCATCCTACAATTGTCACAAGGAAACAGCAATTGAAAGAGCAGAAATAAATAGTATCAAACAGATAACCAGACAGCAACACCAACAATGACTTCTCTGCTGCACAAGGTTATATCCTTGTGACATGAAGCTATGCACCTTGCAGTAGAGTAGTAAAGTTGTCGTTTAACGATAGTTTGATTATCAAAACGTAAAAAAGTTGTCTGCAGGATGAAACAGCAATAGAAAAAAATAAAATATGTTACGGCGAAAAACAAACCTGGAAAACTTTCTTTGAAAATGGAGTGCATGATAAATGTCTTCTAATTTGCAAAACACAACTTCCTCACGAACCTATGGCATTGTGTGGAGAATCCAGATAAGGTTGGTCCATGTCTGACACCACTGTTTCTGCTTTATCTGACACATCTTAGGAGGAGACTGTTTGCCCGTAATTCCCTTCAACCTACAAAGTAATGACACCAGATTAACATAAATACCAACACTATATTATACGGTATCAGTCTTGCATGAACGTTAATCTGATATTATTTTTTCTAGTTCTGTTCTCTGGAGCTGCGAATCTTTGATAATAAGGAAGACAATATATCAGCTTGTCTGAGGCATTTAATAAACAGTTTAGTACACTGTGAACTATGCTACAAAGTACATTCTTTTAATAACTATTATCCTGTAGTTATCTTGTTTATGCTACCAGTCTTGTTGAGTTACCAGTCTCATTTTGTCTCTTTTTATCCATCGCAAAGTGATTTAGACAGTTTAAAAGTAGCTCACTATGTTGTCAATAGCATATAATAGAATGATGAGTTCTGGTGCTTTTCATGTCTTGGGTTTTTGTTTTTTTTTTAGGCTTCATGCAATGAGATTCATCCCCCGTCAGTCAGTGATGAATGTCAGCAGACACACAGAAGACATCGGTTTCTGCTCTGCTGTTACCAAGCTGATGCAAAACTTGCCTTGCAGAGTAGAAGTCAACCCTCGCTTGCTGTGCCTTCTCAAAGTGTCTTTTTCATCTGTTGCAGTAATTGCGCTATCAAGAAATAAGCAATAATCTCACCCCCCCCAAAAAAAATAAAATTCATAGGAAAGAAGAAAGGAATTCAATAAGTATGCAAATACTATGCAGGTTTTGAACATATCCAGAGAAATGTCTTGAGCATTTTAGAACTGTACTACTGGATTTCGGGAAATATCGACTTCGCCTTCACTTGTCAGCTATTTGTATTTTGTCTGGGTCTTACCTGCATCAGGGTGATGAATGCCTGGGAAGTTCTGATGATCAGCCCGGTACCGCCCTGATTTTCCTTAAGGTACCTGAGGATGGCAGCGACCAACGAGCAGAAACTTTCAAGCACTCATACCAGACCACAATAATTACCTACAAATCAGAACACAAAACAAGAATCGTATTAATGTTTGTTTTAACTATAAACTGGATTATATCACTTAAAAGAAAAAACATTTCTACTTCTCCATTCTCCTACAAAAGTGCATAAAAATGAGAGTGAAAATGAAGAGCCTTAATAGGATTTTTTTTTTTATCTGCCAAGTGAATGTTCTAAAAATCTTTTATTTAGTACTTCTGTTTTAAAGAACTTAGAATAAAAGTGAAAAGCCCCAGAAAATGAACAGAAGGGGGCAGATTTTAAAACCTGCGCGCGGACGCAGATTTGTTCGAGCAGCCCGGCGTGGACAAATCTACGCCCGATTTTATAACATGCGTGTGCAAGCGCAGCCTGCTTCCGTTCCCTCCGCCCCCCCGCACCCTTCCCCTACCTAACCCACCCCCCAGCCCTAGCTAGAAACCCCCTTTACCTTTGTTGAAGAAATTACGTGCGCCAGCTGACGGCCGGCCCGCGATCCCGGGCACAGCGGCAAATGGTCGCTGTGACTGGAGGCTCAGTCCACGCCACGCTCCGCCCCCGGACCGCCCCGTTCCACCCACGCCCCGCCCCTTTTTGCAAGCCCCGGGACGTACGCGCGTCCCGGGGCTTGCGCGCGCTGCCGAGCCTATGAAAGATAGGCTCAGCGCACACAGCGGGAGGCAGGGGGTAGGTTTTTGGGGGGTTGCGCGCGTATCCTACCCACGCAACCCTTTGCAAATCCACCCCAAAATGTGCAAGTGATTCCCTAGTTGAAAGGCTGAATGAGTGTAAGCTCCAAGTTCAATCTATCTTTTGCACCCAGGGCTGGATTTAGGATTTGGGCACCCAATAGGTTTGCCAACTGGCTCCAGATTTTCAGTCCTGGTTTTACTCCATTGCATGCTGGGACTTATTCTGATTTCCCTATTGCATTCTCTAAGAAAAGCAAGACTATAAGTATCTGCATGCAGGGGAGTAAAACCAGGACTGGATCAACCTGTCCTGAAAATCTGGAGGCAGTAGTAATTTTTTGAATAAAGGTAGGGGGGGGGTCTAGATAGTGCTGGGGGTGGGTTAGGTAGGGGAAGGGAGGGGAAGGTGCGGGGGGGTGGAAGGAAAGTTCCCTCCGAGGCCGCTCCGATTTCGGAGTGGCCTCGGAGGGAACGAGCAGCGCGCGCAGGGCTCGGCACGCGCAAGTTGCACAAATGTGCACCCCCTTGCGCGCGCCGACCCCAGATTTTATAAGATACGGCGTATCTTATAAAATCCAGCATACGTTTGTTTGCGCCTGGTGAGCGAACAAAAGTACGCGCGCGCGCGTAGATTTATAAAATCTACTCCATAGGATCTGGAAAATTCTTTTTGTGTATGCTATCATGAATATTGGCTCGGGTGCAAGAGTTTTATTGTACCTGCAGTTCAGACTTACCCAGATTTAGAAATGGGGGATAACTACATTTATCTTATGCATATTAATTATGGTACACCCTGAATATCTTTCTGGCTGTTGGGTTCACCGGAGTAAGCTTGGGAACTCCTGGTGTAGAGCGAAGGTTCTGGAAGTGCCTTAAGGTTCCAGCCTGACACAGGTCCACCAGGAGAGGCTGATACCGTTCACGTTTTGTTCCATTGCGTGCATGGAGATACATTCTTACTTTCTTGAGGAAATGAGAACTACAGCGCCGTGCGTGCAATGACGTAAAATCAGGATTGGATCATCCTGCACTGGTTGACTTACCTGAGGTGGCAAACCATGGGGGGTAGATTTAAAAATAAATAAATAAATAAGTGCGCGCATCCGTGTGTGCGCGCTACCCGGCGCGAGCACACGGATGCGCGATTTTACAACATGCGCGCGCCGGCGCGCGCATGTTATAAAATCTGGGGCGGGGCAAGCAAGGGGGGAGGGTTGAAAATTGCAAATTACGTGCGGTGAAGAGATCGGGCCTCCCCCAGTTTCCCCCCCCCCCCCTTCAGACCGCTCCAATTAAGGAGCAGACTGGGAGGGACTGCTCCTACCTCTCTACCTACCCTCCTTCCCTCTTCCCCTCCCCTCTCCTCCCCGACACCCTTAGAAGGCCCTACCATTTTTTTTTCTTGTTTTAGAACTTACGCCAGCTCCTGAGTTGGCGTAAGTTGCGCGCGCCGGCAGAGCTACCTGTGTGCGATCCCCCGGCACAATGGCAAATGGCCGCTGTACCGGCCGCCTCCAGCTCCACCCCGCCCCCCTGGACCGCCCCTCCATGCCCCCCAGACTGCCCTTTTTCTTCGGCTCGGCTCTTGTGCGTGTAACGAGGGTTACGCGCACGGCCAGGCCCCTTTTATAATGCGCACGGCACTCACAAGGCCCTGCTGCACGTGTAAACCTCGTTTTTTTTATGCACGCCAGGGCATTTAAAATCAGGCTGCAAAAGTTTCATTTCACTATTTTTGCATTCATGTTTTTTTGTGGAACCTCTGCATGTCAATATTTTAAAGAAGTGCTTTCCTTAAAAGAGAGCTGCAGCCTCTGTGTTCCAAACAGTGTTTAAAAAAATAGTTGATAAATTAAAACTCATCTTTTATTTATTCAAAATCTTACAAATTTATACTTTTTTTTATTTTGTAAATTATTTAAACTGCTTCTGTGTAATTTGATGAACTCCTGGGTGCAGCCATGATTGAAATGGTGTCATAAAATAATATTTAATAGACCGGGATCTGGTTGATTTATGGAGTGCATGGTACAATCTGTGATGTAATAACCACCAGTAGGAACCAACCAAACTCAGTAAATGTCTGGTAACTGGTGACTTTCTTTCATGGCTGATACCAGAGGGACATGGGTATAGTAGGGAATCTACTTATAAAATTAGGAAACAACGAATTAGAATTTTCATTGATGTAATGTTGAGAATTTTGAAATACTGCACAGTATACAAAGAAAAAAAAGCCCTCTTTCAAGTAACATAGATGAATACATTTCTGTTTCCTTTTTTTCTTTTGAGGTCAAGGCTATTGACACAGTTCTACACAGGAGGTTAATAAATTAGCTGAACAGCCTCAGTGCGGATTCTAAGGTGATAAACCGGATTGAGTGAAAGGCCACAGAGGGAAGTGATAAATGGAGATCACTCGAAAGAAAGGATGGTTGAGAGGGGCTCATCAGTGGTACGCCTCCGGGATAACTCCAGTTCTATTCAACATGAGATTGTATACATTTTTGAGTTATGCACACGAAAACTAAGCTTTTGATTATTTTCCCATGCAGAATGCATCCATTTCTTCTACACAATTTTTTTGTGCATGCAAAATATGCCCACACAGAAAGGGGCACCAACGGAGGCAATCCAGGGGCATGACTTAACTGGGGGTTAAGTGACATGCATGAGTGTGGTCAGGGAAATCGCAGTCCTAGATTTATTCAGGTAAAATTATATGTGTTACTTTGCTCCCGAATATTCGGTGGGAGACCGGCGCATAACTTCCTGGGAAAATTATTCTGCTTGCTGCATCACTTCATGTTGACCTTAATATTTATAAGTGATAGTGTAGAGGGATTAGTAGGGAATGTTTGCCTTTTTTTCAGATAATACCTGACTTCCAACAGGATGAACATGCTAGATGAAGTTGAAAAAGTGAGGAAAGCAGGAGGAGTGATCAAGACTAGTTTACCATCTAAATTGAATGCAAAAAAAAAGTGTAGCGTAATGCATTTGGGGCATAGGTATCCAAAAGAACAGTACGTGAAGAGGGGTGAAGCACTGATGCACACCAGAGAGAAGAGAGATCTCAGGCAAGGTCATATACAATGACCTAACGATAGCAAAAAAAAAAAATACAACAAGGCAGCGGCAAGTGCTGGAAGAATATTAGGATACATAGGCGAGACGTATTCCCAGTACAAAGAGGAGGTGACATGATGCTTCTGTACAAATCATTATTGAGACCTCTTCTGGAAATTTGTGTGCAATTCTGGAGGCCATTTCTCCAGCAGATTATCTTCAAAGAAAGGGTGGGATATATGTGTGGGCCGGTAACTCTCAGGGACAGGCTTTGCAGGGTTCTTTCCCATAGGAGACAAGTATACACTTCGATGACCTATTGATGGGGAATACTATATTCAAAGATCTTCTCTTCACAAATAAGTCCACACACATAAGAGCTATATTCCTAAAGACTTCAATTTATTTCAGTTTAAGGTGGAGGATGATCAACCTCACAAAATGCAACAGTTTTATTCACATCCCATCCAACAGCATTTGGCAGAACATGTTTGATATACTGTCACAGATGTTCAAAACTAGACTATCAAGATTACTCCTAGTCTCAACCCTGGAGAGCTCTTCAAACTCCGAACATTTTACAAAACCCTTTTGCTGGAAATGAACACACTTCACTTCTTTCTCTCCCAAGTGGTTAATTCATTAGATAAACTACCTGGATATCCATCCAACACTATTGGATCAGGATCTCGATTCCAAATTAGTATGATGACTGAGTTATCTTGGTTCCTGGATTCAGATGAACAAAATTCCAAAAATCCCATAACTCAGTGTTCTTCCACCAAAACTGCATTACCCTGTCAAATGTACAGGAAAAAACACCACGGTAATTGGATTTATAACAAAAATAGTGTGACCAGCTCCTGTAGCCCTTCAGTGTCCCACAGGCAACTCCTGGAGGCACGTCTTTTCTCCATCTCAATATACCTGTAATGGACCAGTCCTCTTACCCCCTGCATGGCACAAACCAGATTGCACAGGGATGCATAGAGCTAGGAAAACATCAATCATGGTTTGGGCATGGATTTAAATATAATTTTTTAATAAGTAAACAAAGGATTTTACACATGGAACAGCTTCAGTGGAGGTGTTAGAGGCCAAAACAAAATTTAAGAGAGCTTGGGATAAGCACAAAGGGTAAAGCCTGAGATCTGATATTATAGGCTCTGCAGTCCTTATCTGCCATCATTTTCTGTTTTAAACTGCATACTCTGCAGATTGCAGGGCTAGTCTAGGAAATCTGAGTATAAATATAATAATATTTCACAGAAACCCATCAAATCAAAGAATCAGCAAACAGGTAAGTTATCTGGGTAATATTATGTCCAGATATTCAGCAGGATTTATCTAAGTCCACCACTGAATATACCTGGATAAAGTTACAAGCATAACTTTAGCTGGAGAACTTTAGGACAGCTATTCTTCCAAACAGTCTTATGCACATAACTTTAGCCGGACAGTGCTGTGCTCCTGAAAAACCTCCAGAGTCACCACTATTATCTGGATTATTTATTTATTTATTTATTTATTTATTTATTTATTTAAAAGCTTTTATATACCGGAATTAAGTTCTGTGCGCATGTGGAGACCCTCTGATCTCCACTAGGTGGCCCTAGATCCCTGCCTTTTTAGGTAGTGAGTAGTGAGGGAGATACCTCTGGATCCAGGACATGTCCCTCATCCTGGTTCCTCCCTGGACAATGACAACAAGTCCTCGATCCAGAGGCCAGGCAGCAGAAGATTTGAGAGCTCCTCTCTATTCCAGTGAAGGGGTTTCATTCATTTATTTATTTATTTATTTATGAGCTTTTTATATACCGATCCTCATGAAAAATCATATCACATCGGTTTACATATAACTACAGTTGGAAGTACAATAAACAGGGGGACTTTAACCTGGAAAAAACAACTCTAGTCGGAGTCACAAACAAGGGTAGAGGGCCAGATTATTATCATTCTGCGAGATGAGTAAGAGGTCAGTTTTAGAAGTGTAAGGGGTTGCAGTGACTGCTTTCACTATCAGAGGAAGAGATGGGACTAAGTACATGGTTTTCCCCTATTTGGTTGTGAGGAGATTTATAACCACTCTTTCTCATATTTTGGAGCTGGGCTGTAATAGCCAGATTCCTGGTAAGACCTTTCCTCATGAGAAGTCACAACTGGAGGATCCCAAATAGAAGAAGCAGTATCATTTTTGAAGAACCGCAATGGGATTTCTTCTTTGGGAACAGAGGTCACAGGTGGGGAAGATCTGGATGCTGTTGGAAATCAAGTATGCATTTTTGGGTCTTAAGAGACCATCAAGCTAGGTTGAGAGAACATTGTACATATCTCATCGTTGTTGAATTTCCTCACTTTGAAGGACATCAAATCTTCACAAGAGAGTACTGTTCTGTTCGTACTTCTCACTCTGCATGTCAAAGTGGCCCCTAACCCCTACACTACTACCTAAACCTCACCTCAAGTTACTAGGTGGGCCTCTTATAGTAGCATAAATAGCTGCTTACTATGGTGCCACCCCCAAAGGCTCTCACTTTCTCTTTCTTTCTCTCTCTCTCTCTCCTCTCACATCTCATGCCCTTCCCCCAATCCCCCCCCCCATCTCAGGTCCCTCCCCAGCCTAAAAATGCCAAAAACACAATTTGGGAAAAAAATCACAATTTGCATTATGGGCATATCACACAGCTCAACACCAATGAAAAAGGTGTAGTTGTTTTCGGCATTACAATTGTGTGATATCATGCATTATGGCTTTGCATGTTGCGAAGCCAGCCCACTTTTACAAAAATCCTGCCCCCGACACCTCCCCTTTTAAAAATTAGCATTGCACCATGCGTTATGGTGCTTTTCGCATGCATTAAGGTATTTTTCGCATGTAAAAACGCCTTAATGCATGCGAAAATGCCATGACACGAGTTGGAAAATAACCCCCTTAGATAGTAACTGCAGATACCCCACAGAGCTGGATCTGGAGCGACTGGAGGAATGGACTGGTGGAGGAGGATAAGGAAAGCGAGTGTGACTGGAAAGGTCGGAAAGAGTTAGACTGGTGGAGATGGACTAGTGGAAGGAGAGGGAGAGACTGGTGGAAGACTGGAAGAGGGAGAGAGAGTGGTGGGGATGGACTGGTGGAAAAACAGAGACAGAGCAATTGGTAGGGCTGGACTGCTGGAAGGAGAGAAAGAGAGTGACCGGCAGGGATGAATTGGTGGAGGGAGAGAGGGGGAATGGTTGGGATGGACTGTGGATTAAAGACAGAGAGTAAGAAACTGCTTAACATTTCTATAGCACTAAATAACATATGCAGTGCTACACAACATGCGCAGGGAGATGTGGAGAGAGGTTTGATGCACATATTTTCTCCCAGCTCCCACCCCCAACATGGTATTTTTTGAAAATTATTACAAGTTTTAAAGAAAATCACCTATGACAGGAAAACTACCCTATCAGTTTGAGCTTGACAGGGATCCAATGGCTCTCTCCACACCTGCCTATTACCAAATTCCACATACGAACAGATAGTAGCTCATAAAGCAGGAGGCACTGCTACAAACATTTTGCACCATTGTTACAAAGTGCTGGGCATGCATGTCAGTGGCATCTCTAGACAGAAGAACCTTCTAAGTAACAAAAAATACCCTGGCCGGTTTCAACCACTACCACCAATATAATACCTGCACCTCACGTTCTACAATACCCTGTTGCACCAGGAGGTAGACCCTTGGCCTAGTGCTGGATTGGTAGGCTCCCTGGTCGGATCCAGAGAGTGCCTGCCACCAGGAGATGGAGCACAAGAGGTGACAGAGGCTAGCTGGAGCTTCGCCACTAACAACCCTAGGTACCCCCGGGTTGAGCCCTTGGGTACGCTGGCCGCCTGGTCTTAGGTGGGCCTCACAGGATCTCCTAGATAAGAAGTTCAGGCATGTGCCCACCACGATCAAGGGTGCGTGGTCGATACTCAGGCCGGAAGTCCTGGGAATCTGAGAAGGCCAGAAGAGAGTCTCTGGATGTATAGCAAGGATCAAGGCCAGATTCAAGGAAGCGTTGTCAGCCAATGCAAGGGTCAGAGCCAGTAATTAGTCCGTGGGTAGTCAGCAAAAGCAGAGGTCAAGTTCCAGGAGGCAGTCAGATGTGGTTGGTAATCAGGCAGAAGGTCAGAGGCAGGCAGCGAGCAGATGTGGTTGTAGAGGCAGGCAGAAGGTCAGAGGCAAGTAGCGATCAAATGTAGTCAAGGGAAGCCGAGGTCAGTACCGAGAAGACAGACTGAAAGGTACTACCTGGGGAGACGGAGAAGGACGCTGGAACAGAAGGACGCTGAAACAGGACTGGAACGAGACTGGAACAGGACTGGAACGAGACTGGAACAAATGCTGGAACGAGACTGGAACACAGACCTGAAATGCAGAGGCAAGCTAGAAATCACAGCGTGATCGACCCGAACGAGGGCTCGCCGGTCCTGGCCCCCAGACAACTCGAAGAGGACACCGGATGGAACGGCAGGATACGGTCGACTGGAGTAGGTCCTGATGAGCCTTGAACTGACAGAGATGGATCGCACGTTCTTGGCGGGGAAGGACCCGAATGTCAAGGCAAGGAAGTCAGGGCAGGAGCTTCCTGAAATAGGTCCCTTAATCAGGGCGCGCCGCAGAGCTGGAACCCGCCCCTAGCCCGATAAGGTGCCGAGTGGTCCGCGCGCGCGCGCGCGCCTAGGAGGCGGGGCCAATGCCACGGACGTCGCCGAGCCCCGCCGTGAGGCCTGCTTGGAGGATGAAGGCTCGGCGACCGCCGCCGTGGGAAGCCGAGTGCTACCGCTGCAGGGGTGGTCGACCCGGGACCCCCGGAGGAGGCCTGTGCGCGGGCCGAGCATGGACGAGACGCGCAACATACCCCGCATTCACAGAAACTCCCCCAACAAAGGGTGAAGAGGAGAGAACGGACACTTCTCCTTACTGCCCACCAAAAAAAAAAAAAGTTATACTATTCAAATTCTGTTGCCACCTCAGTAACGGCAACACAAATTCCCTCCATTATCAGTACCATTGTATAATACAAAATCCTGCGAAAATGTACTCAGAACCTATAGGAAATCTAGCATGGAAATCTACCAGACTCAAACAGTAATCACCTTACCTATGAAAAAGCAACACTGCAAATATTACCTCAGGCCCCAAAACAGCAATACAACTCCTAATAGGAAATCAGAACAAGTCAGGCTGCTATAGATCCCTATATAGAAACTACATACAAGCAGAATACCTCACCTAAGTCACACATGGAGAATACATGCAGACCCTTGCCAAATACAGAATACAGAGCGAAAAGTATAAATACTAGGGATGTGCATCGGGTGCCCGATCATTTGCGCTTTCGGGTTCGTCTGGCCGCGGAGATTGGCATTTTTTTTTTTTTAGTAAAAAATCGTTTTTGGCTTAGTGCGCACTAACAGGAGTTCTTCATAAAACATTGAATAATACAATCAAGAAATAAAAATTTCAATAATAGTTAAACCATACTAATAAAAATAATATTTCAAAACAACTGTAGTATAAAACATCCAATAATATAAAACTCATATAAATTATTTTTAAATTTTGGAAACAATAATAAAATATTTCAAAACATCATATACATCAAACAACAGCCAATAATTACTAGTAAGGACTTAAATTTTCCCCATTCTCCATACCTGGGAACTTTTGATTTCTAGTCACCATGAGATTGCTGTGGATTAGTAGAGGTGGGGAGCAGGGTTCACAAACTTTCTCCTCTCTCTCAAACCCAAACACATGCACTCCCTCTCTCTCACACAAGCTCACAGAAACACACTCCCTCTCTCTCATATACACACACTCTCACACATACACATGCTTCCTCTCTCATACATATGTGCTCTCTCACACACACATTCTCTCTCATTCACATGCTCCCTTCACACCCACACACACATGCTCACACCCACACAAAAACTCCCTCTCTCTTGTACACACATTCTCTCTCTCTCATTCACATCCTTCCTCTTTCACACACACACGCATGCTTATACCCACACAGGCATTCCTTCTCTCTCAAACAACATGCTCCCTCTCTCTCATACACATATGCTCACACACAAACTCTCTCTGTCTCTCATACATCCATGCTCTTTCACTCAAACACTCCCTCTTTCTCAAACACAATGATCTCTCACTCTTATTCACACACACACACACACACACACACACATTCACATACTAGTTTCTCTCATTCACATAGGTTCTCTTTCACACACACATGCTCATACACCCTCTCTCTCATCCAGGTCTCTCCTTATCTTTTCCCTGGAGTCTGCAGGTGAGAGATTGGCCCACAGCCTGCTCCTTCACACTTCAGCCACCAGGGAGATGGGTTGCGCTGGCAGTCCTGCAGCCTTCTTCACTCTTCAGCCGCCAATGAGATGGGGTGAGCCAGCAGCCCATGGCCTCCTTCGATGTTCAGTCACCAGCAAGTTGGGGTGCACTGGCAGCTTGCAGCCTCCACGTTTTATCCACTGGTGAGATGGAATGCACTGGCGACCCATGGTCTCCTTCACACTGGCTGCCAGCAAAATGGGATGTGCCGGTGGCCTCCTCAGGCCTCCTCTTTTGCTGCCACCATAGGAAGAGGTTCGGCAGCAGGCTGTTGGGTTTCATCTTCTTGGACCACAGATTGGGAACCATCGTACTACATTATCTTATAACCTGAGCATTTCAGGTACATGCAGATTATAAAATACACATATGTCTATCCCCTCAATGTATGCGCATATGTTTGGTTACACGCAAATACCTGCAAGGCATTGAAAATGCTTACTTTTTCTATGCAATTTATAAATATATGCGCACATATTTTACACATGAAAAATTCTGATTTGCCTGCATAAAACCCTGATTTACAATTTTTAAAAACGCGCCCCTACTTGAAATCACCAGTTTGTTGATACCTCCACCAGTTTACCCAGTCCATTTCAAGTTCATCAAGACCCTCTTGGAACTTCACCCAGACCTCCCGCCCAACAATAGCAGACAACAGATGAGTCTGATATCCAAATTTTTGCATTTGTCCAGCTAACTGCAAAAGTTAGTCAGACACTATCTTTGGATATTGACCTCCATTTAATTATATTCTAAACAGGAAAAAAAAATAGCATTTCTAAATAAGATGGGGACCATTGAATCACACATGTAGTATGTGCACAACAAAATTCCTAGTTTTGTCTGACTTGTAACAGTTAGCCATGTGAAATCTTTGCAGGTAATAAGAAAGTAGAAAACTGAGTCTTAAAATGGGATTTCATAATTTCTTCTGTGCACCAACATAATAAATCGAAAACACCTAAACACAACTAAAATCACAGATGAATTAAATAGAGCCTCAGAAAAAAAAGAGAGATGTGCTGAATTCGGTGGTAATGTACAATAAAGATGTTTTACTTTTGTACCTTGCGGTCTAGCAGAATAACTACAAATGTGATTTCTGAATAAAAAGACGGTTGAGAAGCTACTTAATACTGCAGGTTGCTTAAAGGTTGCTGGCGTGCATGAGACAGAATGAAGGTAAAAATAGAAAGAACAAAGAATTCAATTAAGCAACGTATTGTATAGTATTTTTAACAAGTAGATTTGATAATGTTACAGTATTTGCATTACCATAAAAGAAAGCTGCTTTGATTTTGAATCTCTCTGTTACAAAACTATTTTTGTAATAAGTTGACTATGGCGTAGGTTTCCAGCTGTGCTGATCCCATTATAATCTTCATTTAGAGCTTTCTCCATTTAGAAAGATTCTGAGGTTGATGATTTGCCCAAAACCTTTTTTGGCCTCCAGAGGGCGAATAGAGAGGGTAACCCCCAAGCAGAAAGTGCAGGAATTCGGAAGGCAGTGTATGCAAATCCATCTCATGCGTGTTCATTGTGGACATCCCAAAAATCAAGGCTGTCTGTGGCGCCTAAGGGCTAGAGTTGGCCACCCTTGCCGTAGACGCTCCATTAACGCCCTCCACTTCACCCGCAGGCATACCCATAAACACCCATTCACCCCAAAATATGCACTTCTTGCCCTCTGTTGGAAGAGCTCCGGGTAGGCAGCCTGCCTGACAGATTCAGCTGCTGGTTTGATTCTATTTCTAGGGCAAAAAGAGAGAAAAATTCACAAGATACCTATTAATAGCGTTTGTAGAAAATAAACAAGTTGGAGGATTGTAAGCTTCTAGCGTAACACACGGACTGTGCGCTTCACGGGCCTCTGTATTTTGCACTCCAGCGCTTTGCCACTTCTGCCAGACCACGGATGGCCTCCACTCTCCTTGCACATTTCTTGGGGGTCCTCCCACTTGACCGAAATTTAGTAGGAGTGTCGGTACCTCAGTAAGAGATTCTTTTACCAAATTTGAAATTTCAGCTAAATCTGTCCATGGAGAATGTCCGTGATACTTGCGTGCAGGCAGACAGACAGACAAACAAAATGACATCAGTAGATTTGTACAGATGAAACATTCCTAAAAACAGATAACATATTTATTTATTTTATTTATTTGAGTTTTTTCTATACCGGCATTCATGGAATTCGTATCATGTCGGTTTACATAAAACAAGGGGTGATCAAAACATTATAAACGTGCATCAATATGAGAGTATACATTTAAACATTATAACAAGTTATAAAAGTGCGCAGACAAATCAGTTACAATAAAACAAGGATGGTTCTAACTTGGAGAAGAAGCAGAGTATGATAGAAGTTTTAGCAAGAAGAAGAACAAGCAGTGTTTGGTAAGTCTGTATCAGTTTAGTGGGGGATAATCCATCTTTCTGTATTTGGTGGAAGAGCATCAGTCAGAGTCCGGAAAGGCTTTCTTGAACAGCCATGTCTTAAGTCTCTTTCTGAAGGTTGGAAGACATATACAGAACTAAATCTTTATTCACGTCCTTGCCTGCTGAGGGGATGATAACAGTGGTGGGGGGGTCTCTCTCTTCCATTACAGGGTGTTCTTGGGGGTGGGGGATGGGGGGCGGGTGGTCGGAGGTCCTGCTCCCTGTGTTGCTGCATCCTCGGGAAAAGCACATTGCTGTGTGGTTTTGAAAGAAGCTAGAAAAGAGATTAAGTACTTCCTTTAACCCTACTGATTCACCTAAAGCACCCATAAATTTATCAAAAATCCTAAAAAGGGAAAGAGCGAAAGCAGAGATATGATGGAAGGGACCCAAAGCAGGAAATAGTAACAGCGGAAAGGAATAGGAAGGTTAACAGAACGTATAACAGTTGAAAAGTCTGTAGCTAGTAATGTTCTACAGTGTAGGCAGAAAGTAACAAAAACCTGGAACAATTTGAAATGACATAAACATGAGCACATCATCGAATGACTGTATAACTCCCGCACCTTCTCGCTTTAAGACAAGGCAAACATACCAAATCTGGCCGATTCGTACCACTGCAGGCATGAATTGTGGATGGCACGCCGACGTGCAATTAACGTCAGACTTTCATGCACGAAACAGAAAAGGCAGCCATGCTGTTAAACAAGACAACGCGTGACTTCTCACTTAGAGAAACCCACACATATGTACCGTATTTCCACGACAATAACCCGCCCACGTATATAACCCGCCCACACACATAACCCGCAGGTTTTCAAGATTTATGAAAAAAAGTTTTAATATACCCCGCCTCCTCATATAACCCGCAATTCAAAAAAAAAATAAAATTTTAAATACCTGTCGGAGGGCCGCGTGGGTCCAGGCGGGCGGCGGGAGCCGGGTGGTCGCGTGTTAAATCTAGGCCGCGGGCGGGTGGGCGCTTGTTCCAGGCGGCGGCGGCGGGGGCGGGTGGACGCGCGTTAGTTCGAGACGGCCGGCGGGTGGTCGCGTGTTAAATCTAGGCCGGGTCGCACAGGCGCGCATTCATTCACTGCCGGTGGGGGCAGCCCCCACCGGCAGTGAATGAATGCGCGCCGAAAGCAGCTTGTTCCAGGCGGCGGTGGCGGGTGGACGCGCGTTAGTTCGAGGCGGGTGGTCGCGTGTTAAATCTAGGCCGGGTCGCTCAAGGCAATCTAGGCCGGGTCGCTCAAGGCAGTCACATGCCGTGACGTCACGGCATGTGACTGCCTTGAGCATCGAATCGCAGGGGTCGCATTCATTCATCCAGGCGGAGGAGCCGGCTGCTTTCGCCGCTACTGCCTTGAGCGCCGAAAGCAGCCGGCAGCGGCAGCTGAAAGCAGCCGGCTCCTCCGCCTGGATGAATGAATTCATTCACTGCCGGTGGGGGCTGCCCCAGCCCCCACCGGCAGTGAATGAATGCGACCCCTGCGATTCGATGCTCAAGGCAGTCACATGCCGTGACGTCACGGCATGTGACTGCCTTGAGCGACCCGGCCTAGATTGCCTTGAGCGACCCGGCCTAGATTTAACACGCGACCACCCGCCTCGAACTAACGCGCGTCCACCCGCCACCGCCGCCTGGAACAAGCTGCTTTCGGCGCGCATTCATTCACTGCCGGTGGGGGCTGCCCCCACCGGCAGTGAATGAATGCGCGCCTGTGCGACCCGGCCTAGATTTAACACGCGACCACCCGCCGGCCGTCTCGAACTAACGCGCGTCCACCCGCCCCCGCCGCCGCCGCCTGGAACAAGCGCCCACCCGCCTGCGGCCTAGATTTAACACGCGACCAATCAGGAAGCGGCCGGGCGCAGGGATAGGACGGACTCCTCTCAGCTGCAGCCTATTCAGAGTCGGGAAACTTTATTGGTTGTAAAATTTTTTCTGGATAACCCGCCCACGTTTATACCCCGCGGGGGGCATGCGGGGTAGGTAAAAACGCACATTACCCGCGGGTTATATGCGTGGAAATACGGTAGTCATGCTAGCGTTTGAAAATGCTTGCAAAGCTGCATTACCGCCTTCACAAACGCTGACGTGCCATGGTCGCTTCCTTGGTTAGAGGTACCCGCTGGCACTAACCAGGGTAACCTGTTGTTCAGAAGAAGGCTGAGATAAAATGTCTGAAGGCAGAAGGCTCCAGTTATCGCTCTTCGCCAGAAATGATGTGGGATGCATCTCCTGAATTGATCTGATAAGTAAAAGCAAAGGAACAATCAGGAACCACTCAAAGTTTGCCCTGTTCTACAAACATAGGGGGTCTATTTTACTATGGGATTCACTAACCTGCCATACCAGGCTCCACAGCTTTGTGATTCCTGCGCTATTTTCTCTAATGCGGGAAAAATACTAAGGCTTAAGTGACCCCCCGAACCCCAAGAATAGGGGGATCTATTATTGACCCCCTCCTAATATACCCGCTTACCCCACCACCCCCGTGAAGTGGCCAAAGATGGGAAAGTAAGTTTGAAAAAGACCCTAGCCTCGGCCCCCATTTTCAAACCCCACCCCCTTTGAATAAAACGGTAATCCCCATTGCCCCTTGGACCACCTGACTCCCCTTCTAGACCTCTGGCCTCTCCCTCACTTGGAGTCTAGAGGGTCTCCTAGGGCTCTGCTTCCAGTAGCAAGTGATGGGGCAAAGGTCTGTATGAGGCCACCTGGGATCATTTTTCAAATGGGCACCACTGGCCCGGAGCCCTAGGGTTTGCGCCTGGGCTCCACTGGAGGCTTTTTGTAAGTACCAGGGCGAGGGGTCAGGTCAGGTGGAGTGGCAGGTTCAACTTTTTTTTTTTTTAATAGGGCAGTGGTTTGGACAGGGGGGGGGGGTCTCACTCTACCGGGAGGGGGCAACATGCGGGCCATTTGGGCTCTTCAAGAATATTCTATTTATTTATTTAAAAATCGTTTATATATTCCGGGTACTCTAAACATTCAAATGCGGATTACAATAAAACATTTCATAAAATAATTGCAAAAAAAAAATAAAATAATACAATACAATACCTAACACAAATAAGAAAATTGAAATTGCATCAAGAATCAACAAAACCTTGCCTCAGGCTGTCTCTGCACTTCTAAATTTCCATGAGCTGACTTGCCCTGTGTTTGCATGCAGATCAGCTCATTTTAATACCGGCACTGCAACAGGGCTTTTTGGGAGGGGAGATGACGCTTGGTATCTGGAATACTACCAGCTATCTCTGTGTTAAGGCATTGATCGTGTGGGGGGGAGGGGAAATTTTGCATATTTGTTTTCTTTTCTCATTAATTGTCTCAAAAGAAGTCAGCGAGAAAGGAATTTCGTAGGGTTTTCTTTTCGTTTCATTTTAAAACGAAACCAAACATGAGCGCTTTATCACCCACACGTAATCTACGATCCGCACAGAGAGGATTTTTGGATATTCCCTCTATGGAGCGGGCACGGTCGGTTTCCGCTAGAGAATGTGCTTTTTCCATTGCGGTCCCTACATTCTGGAATACGTTACCACAGGTCTTATGTCAGGGAGAAAGTTTCAAGGTTTTTAAAACAGGTTTAAAAATGTATTTGCTCAGGCAAGTCTATTTTCAACTGGTTTTTTTTTTATATGCTGTTATTTTATTGTCTAATTGCTTTTGTATGTATTTTGTTTGTTTTATTACTGTGTATATATTCACTTGTACATCGCTTAGAGCCTAAAGGGCGAATTTTAAAAGTGGCAAATCCAGGAGGTACGTGCATGACTGGGATGCGCACGGGCCGCACGGATTTTAAGAGGCCCGCAGCCACGTGCATATCTCCCGGTAAGCAGATGAAAACGTCTTGGTGAAAAAGGGGTGGGACAGGGGGTGGGGTCTGGGTTACACTCACCAGCGTGCGCCAGGATCCCACAACCACGTAGCTTGCTTGTGCTATGGACAGCATAAAGTAGTTAAATAAAGAAAAAAAGGGTAGCCAGTGGGGTTTTAGGGGTCAGGGCTAGTAGGGTGAAAGGGAGGCAAGTTTGGTAGGGTGTTTAGGAAGTTCACTCCTTTACTGGGGAGAGCCGGGAGGGAACTGGGAATTAGGCCTATTGCGTCACTGCGCGTACCTACTAAAATTTCCCCCCATTACGTGCTCGAGACGAGATTCGCACGCACATGTGCATATTGATATAAAATCGTGTGCGCATGTGCTTGCAGGCAGCCAATTTTAGAACATGCATGCAAAAACGCACATGTTATAAAATTGGCTCATCTGTGTGCACATGTCAGCAAACGAGCGCACATATGCGCACGCGCGTCAGTTTGAAAGTTACCGTGTTACTGCATATGCAATTAATAAACCTTTAATAAAGATCAAGATTTTTAAAAAATGAATGCTCACCTTTAGTAAATGAGCATGTGTCTGATTAGTAATATGTTTGCTGATCTCTTGCCTTAGACAGGATATATTGTATTCCATATAACTTCTGGAAGATGAGTTTGAAAATGTGCCTTCCTGGAGACTCCTAACCAAGGATGAGAAAAGATGCAAGTAGTATCATTAGTTTCTCTTCTGTCTACAAATGTGTGCATTGCTTTGTGGATGCCATAGTTTCCTGCAATGATTCCGATCATCCAAAAATGATTATACCATACATGCAAGAGAAGAGGTATTGTTACTGTATGACATAGGCATCTTCTTCAAAGAGAAGTGAGCCTGAGAATGCTTTCTGTATCCTACCCAGAGAGTTAATCTTTATAAATTCAACATAGGGATCCAAGACCCAAACAACCTCAGACAGCTATCAAACCTGTTTTTCCTAAGCAAGATCCTAGAGAAAGCAGTACTAATGCAACTCACCAACAATCCACATACCACCAATGTGCTAGAACCCTACCAATTAAGCAGTACTAATGCAAGATCCTAGAGAACTGATGACTTCCCACCAATGACTGCAGAATGTGATCACTATATACCTGTCAATGCCCTCTGCATAGCTCTGAGTAACACTACATACAGACTCTTAAACTATTGAGAATCTGCTATGAACCAAGGACTCATACCACTTGTGAAGAGGTAACCTGTGTGGGACCAGGCTAGATGCCTGATCCACCTTAAAACCCACAGAGGGAAAAAGATTTGTGGGTGAGTCTCTGCTCGGGAGGAGGAGTTCTGTTGGCAGGATCCAGCTGCAGAGTTTAGGAGGCAGAGCCAGCTGGGATCAGTAGGCCCAGCCCTGGTCTCCAGGAGAAGGCAACTCCTGCATACATTGCTGACCTAACCAAAGCTGTATGTATTGTAGACTGCTGAGGGAAGCAATATGTACAAAGGTGATGGCAGCTCCTAATTACATTGCTGTCCTAACTGAAGCTGTGAGTACTACTGCTGAAAGTAGGTACTATACTATGATTGTTTGTTGAGAAGTGTTGTGGACCTACTAACCTTGAACATATTTATGCGGCTATATGTACAATAATCCTAACAAACTGTACTATGTTTTACATGCTTAGAACTCACTGGCTGGAAAGTTGGGATAAAAATAAAATGATGATGATGATGATGATATTATCCATAGTAGGAATTAGGGATTACATGGACATATTAACATCCAAAAACATACATGCATAATTGCATATAGCAGTTAATACTAACTGTGTAAGATTATATGCGATAAAGCATTAGTATGAATCAAAATTAACTAAATCATTTGGAAGCAACTATAAGGCTCAGAAGCAACACAAAAGGAAAATACAATACAGAACTATTATTTCAGGTTATTATGGGAGCTTCTAATGCAAGCAAACAATATATGCCTTTACTTAACATGTATTTAATGAGCAATTCTAAATTACATTACTGGAAACTTATCATGAGAATGAAGCATTTATCTATTTTGCATAACGTTAAAATAAACCTATTCTATATGAATAAAAATATCTGTCAATATGCTGGTAATTTATATTCCCTTATACATGTGTTATTCCAAATGCTATTACACAGGAATGAGATATCATTATTTTATGTGTATTTATTTTCAATGTGTTGACCAGGAAAGACAGATTAAGGAAAATGCTTTGTTTTCAACTGAGTCCCTGGTTTAAATGTGTGGCTGGCACCTAAAGTTACAATTTTTCAGTTTGTGCCAAAAATGATGACATTCTAAAAGACCGAGGTTATGTACAACACAGGACTACAAGTTTGTAAGATTCAACAGAACCATCTCTGTTATGGAAGAGCAGGGCGGGTAGGTCAAGCATAGGTCCATATTTAGTTACTTACAAACATTTGATATTCCGCTTTTTATCAGGGATGGCCCCAAAACATATTGAATCCAAAGATTCCAATGTACTAATATGTTTTAATGAACTCACATTAAAGATTCATGATGACAACATGCAAATGAGTTTTGCTTTAATTTATTAGTGTTAAAGTTATCTTCTTAAAGCGGATGTCATCATAAAAACATAGCAACAACTCCCCCACGTATAATTACGGGTTTTTTTGCATTATGGGTTTGTGATCATTTTTACCAGTTTGAACGCCCTTTGTTTTTCCATGCGCATTTAGGTAATGAGCTGTTTTGCATAGCCTTGCATCTCATTGCCCCAGCATTTGTTTTTTAAATTAATTCTCTCCTGAGTATATTAGTGCTAATTAACTTGTTAAAAGTGCTACCATGCATAAACTAGACTGCGGAGACCAACAGTTTTTGACACGTGTTGACGCTTGCACTGGCCTCAAATCTTGCCGTGGACTCCATGATTCTTTGAAGTAGCCTGGTGTAGTATTTTCCACGTAAAGCTTGGAGCTCATCGGATTCTAGCTGGTTCGGTCTCTCTTCCTTTGGTCACAGAGAATCAGATACAGTGCTGAGGTACTGACTGAAGACCATACCACAGCTACACACTTAGCTCATGCGTTTATCCATTGTTGTTGTCTTGAGAGAATGACCCTATCAAGGCCCATCCTCAGCCATGTGCATGATTGTGGAATGCAGCAGTCAGATATTTTCCAGAACGGTATATTGTATTCAATTCATATTGACCAGAAAGTGGGCTAGACATTGAGGTTTTTATGTGGAAACACAATCCCACTTTTTGTCTTGGACAGCCTAACCATACAAAACATATAAAGATCACTGCACAATACTGCTCAATGAATGCAAAAATTAGTGAAAGAGAACTTCATATTTTTGACAGCTTTGTATTAAACTGCATCTTGGAGAATAAGACCTGATCTTCCAAAGTTTCAAATTAAAACCATAATGCTATATTATATCTAACTGTTTGCCTTACAAAGTGATCTCATGTTCTGAGTTCATAAATGTTGAATCAAAAAGAAAACTACATTTTATTTTTAAAGGCAATGGTCTCATCCCTAAATCATTCAAAATGTTCTTCTTTTCTATCCCTCCTTCAAGAACTTTGTTCCACATGTTTCACACTGTAGTACAATTTTGGATCTTGATGATGTATATTTAGAGAATTTGGAAGCTCTTATTCCAATGATATTCAACTGTGTTCCTAGTAGGCCACAGTAAGGTCTGGATTTCAGGATAGCCACGATAAATATTCATCAAATATTTTCATAAAATAATTTTTAAAAAACAGCTTACGTTACATATCTGGTTACCCTGAAAATAGCCGTTGAGAAGTGGAGTTGAATACCTCTGTCCAGTGGCTGTGAAAAGATGTACTTACATTTTCTTAAAAGTTGATACCAAGTGGAGACATTTAGCAATTCATATTAGTGCTAATAATATCTTGGATTGCATCAATTCTTTTCTCTTAGATTTACTGCTTGAACTTTGTTCCTATAAGAGTTTTGTGAGACACAGAATGGGAGAATATAAGCTCCTGCATGGTTAATTGGCTAAGACTTGCGAACATCTAACACCAAAAATGGCAATACCGTGAGTTAAGTGCTGTAGTCTTTATGGAAGGGTTGGAAGAGCCCAGTCTCGGAGGCCCATGATAATATGACCACCAGGCTGGCTCCTCCAGGCAGGAGACGTTTAGGTTAGGCTGGGGGGGGGGGGGGGGGTGTGTGTGTGTGTGCAGGGTTAGGGGGATTAGAGGGGCGGAGTGATCCCCATGTTTAATTTTAAATTGGTGCTTTGGGATCATCCCTCAGGACCCTGTAGGGTCCCAGTTGGTTGGCCCCAGTGCATCAGGGGATGAATAAATTAACAGCATGGGGGGGGGGGTATAAAAGGGGGTGGTACCTGGTCATGCTGCCCCCTTTTGCACTGCACGGCCGTCCTGCTAGGGTTTCTTCATTTGCATTTTCGGAGCATCTTTGATCCTCTTGGGCTGGGCCTGGAATGCCTGCACGCGGTAGGGCATGTCCGGGAGCTGCTGCAATGCGCGATTCATTCACCTCTGCTCACGCAGCGGCCAATAGGCTGGGTGGTGAGTCTATAATACATACAGTAACTGGATGTAAACCGATGTGATATCTCAGATCAAATGTCGGTATATATAAAAAAATAAATAAATATAATTGTGGCGGTAAGAGTTCCTGCTTCTGGGGTAGTGGGTGAGGAAGTTTCTGCGGGGTGGGTTTTTTCTTCCTCCTCTTTTGTCTGTCGTCGCTTTGGTCGACAGGCGGGTGCAGACTGGGCCTCGCGATCCTGTTGTCTCACAAACCAATTTTAGTGCAGGTGTGGGGCCGGGGGTTCCTTCTTTCCCTCCCTGCACGAGTGCAGGCTCCCACGGTGGGCGGAATCTTTTTTTCCTCCGCCTCCAGTTCCTAATTTTGGCCGCGAGTGTAATTGTGTCTTGCTGGGGCGAGGCGAACGATTCCTTGGGGTGGGTATTTGTGTTGACTGGTTGGCTCTGGTGATTGAATGACTAATAAAGCGGCAGCCTTATTTTGACTTCCAATTGCTGTGTCAGAGTATTATTTTGGAGACTGTGTTATTGTAAGGAGCCGAGGGAGAGGGTCCATTAATCCTGACTGCCCATATTATTGCTCAGTGCCAAGGAGAGGGCAAATAATAGGACAGTCACTACCCTCCCAGTGTACAGTTTTATTAGGTATTATTTTATTTTTGGATGTGATATTTATAAAAGTTACACTTTAAAAAACCCCAATATTTTCTTTCCAGGAAGTTTTTATTTTAGCAACACTTCCTCCTTCCCCCAATACACACACACACACACACACATACACACACTCACACACTCACACACACACTCACACACATTCACACACACACACACAGACACACACACACACATTCTCTCTCTCAGATTCAGAAAATGTTATTGGCATGATAATTTGTACTTGTGATACTAAAGTAATTCAAGTGGTGGGCAACTTATAAAAATGAGCTGGCCAGCTAATTAAAGAGTTAACTGGCTAAATCCATTGGGCTGAAAATTGTCCTGTACAAAGCTACTTTTAAAATATGCCTTTCCTGAGAGGGAAGGCAGTGGATGTGGTTGGAGGAAGAAACTGTGCATGCAAAATTGAATTTTCAAATCTTTTTGCATAGTTTCTCCCTTACGTCCCCGGCCACAGAAATAGCAGTCACCCCCTTAATAGTAGTATAAATCTGTTTTTACACATTCTTTCGCCCATCTCCTGGTTCCCCTATGGCTTTTCTTGATTGCACCCTTAACTCTAATCTCTTCATTCTCCAAAAAAGTAAATAAAAAAAAGGGGGATCAAAACAGATCTTAGTCAAAAGGACAAGCCTTTTTAGACCACCAATCTTTGATAACCAACTGGCAAAGACACAGGACAATTTTCCAATTTCATTTCAACTTATTTTAGATATTTTCACATGCTTTTCAATTTTTTTGACTGTTGTGGATTATCAGTAGGGCTTCAGGAATCCACTGAGCCCCATTCTGATTTAGATTTGCATTTGAGCTGTTTTCTTTTTACTGGGTTTAAGCCAGAACAGGTTTGAGTCATCCTGGAGAATCCATAGAATCCATAGAATTAAAGAATGGAAAGAACGTGTTAGTGGAGCAGCCCTTAGATCTCCAGAATCATTTGTTCTGCCAATGATTTGTGATCACTGAAAAAAAAAAGCATTTCCCTTTTTTCAATGACAACAGACTTGTTTGCTTGAAAAATGTCTGAAAAAGTTGCATGTAGAACTACCGGTATTTATCTGAGGGCACTGGGGGTAAGAGCCCAGGCAGGGAGGGATGATAGGGTAGCACTCCTGAGAACCTTGCCCTGCTGACCAATCAGCTGCAAGGATGGTGTGCATTGGGGGCGGGATTTCCCTCTAGACCTTGGGGCTGGCAAGAGTACCTGTATTGTCTGGGAATGCTGATTGGGATGGGGAAGTTAAAGAAAAAGGGGGAGATGAGGGGGAAATCAAAATAATCTCCATTAAAGTATAACATTTTACAGCTCCTTCTTGGGAGAGTTAGGAGCTGATAGAAAGAATCCTTAGGCAAAACAAAATGCTGAACCACAACTGCAAAAGAGTTTTCAAAGGGCACAGGACTGGATAACGCTCTTAAAAATGCGGACCCTTCGCCTGCTCCGTGACTCGGTGGCGGTGCCGGTCGGAGGATCTGGGCTTGATTCCCGAGCAGGGTCTTGCACTCCCCAAGCTGTGACTGGGACCCAAGGTACAGTGGAAGCAGCAATCTCGGCCTTTGAAAGGCGAGGCAGCCCCAGTCATTGTGCAATAGTGACATCCAGTGGCTCGAGGTGGGGAGGGGCCGTGTCAGCAGGGTTTCAGAAGGAGCCTGGCTTCAATAACCGGGCTAAGGAAGGTGGGAGGGGGATGTAAACCTAAGGGGAGAAAACCCCCATCGGGTTGCAAACGAAGCCTCGTGGTGTTGCAGCTCAACAGAACCTATTGGAAGTCCAAAGGAGCAGGCAGAAATTACCAGACCTCTAAAATAACGTGGCCCATTTAAAAAAAAAACTGAAAATAGTGTCTAAAATAATTATTCCCTATTTTAGAGAACTGACTGAACAGTCTCTGATTCATTTAAAATCTTGGCAGCAGAAGCGTCCATGCACAGCACTGTTAGGCAGTGCAATGCGTGCCTGATCTATTTAATGCAGAGGCAGTAATTTTTAATAGCAAATATAGTGCTAATTCCAAGCGTCCTCGGCATTAACAGTTTAGAGATTGGGAATCTTTTTTTTTTCCACGCCAATTTTTAAGAAGACAGAAAGTCTACAGCTTGCAGTTTTGTAAGGCAAACCTCAAGCTTTGAAAAAAGGAATTCTTTCAAATAAAAAGAAAGTTTTTAAAACTATTGTGACCAAATGTTCCTCTGTTTTTCATTGGCGGCAAAATTTGGAAAGCTTATGATCTACAAAAATAAGGGTCAACAAGCAAGTTGCAGGCGACATCTTTTTATGCTGACCCGTTTATGGAATGTTGAAACGAATTGTGCAAAAACGGGATACCAGGTCCATCTATCCATTTGGTCTCTCTGTCTGGCTGTAGACACTATCACGCTTCCAAAAAAAGTTGGAAATTCATCAGATTTGGCATTCAGGAAGAGAATGTTATTATCTCAGACCATTTAAAAAACCAGGAACATCAGATTAATATTTCAGAGAACCGAGCCTCCAAAAAAAAAACAAACCCATTGCTTTCCATGGAATACTGTTAGGAGCTGTTCAAATGGTTAAAATGCTGAGCAGCGCTGCATTTCAAATGTACCCTCTCACTCTACTGGTACCTTCACATACAGCAACACAGGCTGAGAGAGACAGAGACAGGGAAAATAACTAAAGCAACCGAAACAGGATGGCACAAAAAGGTACCTTAAAAGTAGACATTCACATCCCACCCCCCACATACTGCCCCTCACCCTCCACTCCAACCACAAAAACGGTCCACGCCCACACACACTTTTCCCCACATACACACGTGCACATCCATCTGTACACATACACCCTTCACACACAATCCTACACACACCCTTTGATGCATCTCAGCAGTCACCCTCTCAGACGCACACCCATCTCACACTCACAACCACCGCAGGCAAGACTTGCCAAAAGTCCCTGGTGGTCCAGCGGGGGTCCTGGAGCGATCTCCTGCACTCGCGCCGTCGGCTGCCAGTATTCAAAATGGCGCCACTGGCCCTTTGCCCTTACTATGTCACAGGGGCTACCGGTGCCATTGGCTGGCCTCTGTCACATGGTAGGAGCACAAGATGGCGCCGGCCGTCCATTGCTCCTACCATGTAACAGGGACCGACCAATGGCACCGGTAGCCCCTGTGACATGGTAAGGGCAAAGGGCACTGGCGCTATTTTGATTCGTGGTAGGCCCGACGGCCTGAGAGGGAGACATTGCTCGCAGGACCCCCCTGGACCACAGGGCTTTTAGTAAGTCTTGGGAAGGGATCGGGATGGTAGGGGGGTTGTAATAAAGTATAATTGAAGGGTTGGGGAGGTTTTTTTCCAATTCTTTTTTTTTTCCCCGATTTGTTTTTTTTTTTTTTATTCATTTTCCGACACGTTTTTCCTGATCCATGCCGCCAAAAAATGATCTGCGGGGAAAAAAAATTTTCAACGAAGCGCCCGAACCGAAATCTGATCCGATACGAAAAAACGAAGCTCATCTCTATTTTATTTATTATTTATTCACCTTTATATACCGACTTTCAATTTAATATCAAGGCGGTTAACAATCATGGAATTTGCAGTAGCAAGATTCGAAAAAACATACCCATATAACAAACTTCTCACTATAGATTTTACATTATTTTCAGCTAAAAATAATAGGCTAAAATACATATTACTTCCACATTGAAGTTAAAACTTTTAAAATATAATAATATTAATGACAATTCTAAAAGTTAAAAACCCTTCTAACATCATCCCCCTTCCTCTCCCCTGCCTATACCTCCCTTGTTCCTATCCTTCTTTGTACCCTTATTCCCCTCTAAACCCTTTCTGTTTTAATTCTCCTTCTGGTTCCCCATTAAATATACTGCACAAGAGGTGAAGAGTCAGTTGGCCTGTTCAAATAGCCAGGTCTTTATCTGTTTCTTAAAACTGTTAATATTTTCCTCCAAGCGAATTTCAACCGGTAGGGATTTCCACATCCTAGGTCCTGCCAAGGACAGTGCCCTCTCTCTCACAGAAGCCAACCTGATTGCCAAGGCAAGGAAGTGAAGTCAGATCAATCAGGGTGTGCGAGGCGGAACCCGGACCTGCCCTTGGCCCTGCAAGTCTCGGGGCAGGCCGCACGTGTATGGGCGTGGCTAGCATGGAGGAAGACGCCGAACCTTGGCATGAGGCCTGGCGTGCAGTGGAAGGCCCGGCAACTGCCGCCGTGGGCTGCTGGGGCCTAGCTGGACTAGCAACTACCGCGAGGGAGGTCATCCCGGAACCCTGCTGAGGATCTATGCAGGTGAGCGGTCCTGTGTGCGGGACGGCCATAGGTGGGGTGCGTGACAGTGTGCGCTAACATTTAAATGTTAGTGCGCACTAATGGGGAGTTAGCATGCACTAACAGGGAGTTAGCGCGCACTAACGGGGAGTTAGCATGCACTAACAGGGAGTTAGTGCGCATTAACCTGAAAAACTTATTTTTATGAATTTTGGAAAAATTACGTTCATTTTTCGGGTTTCCCGAAACAGGACGAATTAGGCAATTTTGTTGAAATTGCCCAATTTGACCTAAATGAACACACATCCCTACTTGGTAACTACCCAGTTATTCACCTTATTGACTCTTATTTTGGACAAATTCCCTGTTACTGGATCAATTGAATAAATCTGTTGTTGAAAATGTATTGGAAATGATGTTTTGATGCATGCCTTCCAACCCTCTGTTGCTGGAAAGAAAGGGAGATGTAGAAGCTAAAACTTAGATGGATCAGATCACGGACTCCTCTGGAATCCTCTGCTGGAGCTGCTGGGAGAGATGTATAGAGGAGCCTTTAGCTGCTCTGCTGCTAGAAAAAGTGTGGGGGCTATAAATGCTTGAACCTCGATGACTCACAGTGTCCTCTGCAGCTCTCTATCAGGTCTGCTGGGAGAAGTATGCAAATGAGCCTTCTAGTTTTGACTGCAGACAAGACACCACGTCCTCCTAAACGCATTATATATTTAGATACCTACTAAACATTCACTGCCATATTCCTGACAAAAAAATCCCCCACATCCCACAACTCCCCTTACACACACATATAACCTTGCCGCACATTACCTTCCACAGGCTCTCTTCTATACAAACTAGGGATGTGAATCGTTTTTCAACGATTAAAATTATCGTCCGATAATGTTTATATCGTCTTAAATCGTTATAGAACACGATACAATAGAAATTCTAACGATTTATCGTTAAAAATCGTTAAATCGTGTTAGTGCGCACTAACTCGAGTTAGTGCGCACTAACTCCCCGTTAGTGCGCACTAACTCGATTTAGTGCGCACTAACTGAAAATGATACAAATAAACACTTTCCAGGTCACTGAAGGTCAGTTAGGAAAGAATATGTGTTCCTATTGGCTGGCTGCCCTCTTATCTATTGATGTTATCAAGGTTACCACTGAGGTGATGGTTGGGGGGATGGGAAATGGAACTGGAAACTAACAAACACCAACAGAAAATGAAACAAAGTGTTCACACTTCCCAGGTCAGTAAAGGTCACTTAGGAATGAATATGTATGTATGTATTCCTATTGGCTGGCTGTGCTCTTATCTATTGATGTTACCAATATGGTTGGGGGGATGTGAAATGGAAACAGTTGGAAGCTTGACAAAAAAAGTAATGTAATGATCAGCACTCACGTGACTAGAACTTGTTTGTTTATTAGTTTTGTTAGCAGGCACCTGAAATGCTAGTGCATGTTGAATTTGCCAATCACTGTGCATTTTAGAAAGGTGGTCCTGGCTGGAACTGTACACAGTTCAAATATATGTAATTGATTGTTGGTAAGTGTATTTTTTAAGTAGCCACACTGGCACCAGTATGTTTACTTTTCCTCCTACTTAACTCACTAGCTCAGCTTTGTAAGAAGGGCTTCTCTGCTTGTGTGTTGTTTTTGTTTGGTGTGAGGAGAGCAGAAACATCAGATCTTTATTCAATCTACTACAGTCATCTCTTACAGTGCCCTATCCCTATTAATACCAGGAGTGTTGTGATCTTCCTGCACACAGTGCCCTAACCCTGATACCAGTCTGAGACAGCTCCCTCCCTGCATTACTAGTGAGAGGCTGGCTTCACAGACAGGGGGGAGCTGCCTGACCCTCACTCCTGACTTCCCCCATGTCCCAGCTAGTGAATGGTGTGTGGGTGAGGGGGGGGGGGAGGATGGTGAAGTCTGAGACAGCTCCCTCCCTGCATTACTAGTGAGAGGCTGGCTTCACAGACAGGGGGGAGCTGCCTGACCCTCACTCCTGACTTCCCCCATGTCCCAGCTAGTGAATGGTGTGTGGGTGAGGGGGGGGGGAGGATGGTGAAGTCTGAGACAGCTCCCTCCCTGCATTACTAGTGAGAGGCTGGCTTCACAGACAGGGGGGAGCTGCCTGACCCTCACTCCTGACTTCCCCCATGTCCCAGCTAGTGAATGGTGTGTGGGTGAGGGGGGGGGGGGGAGGATGGTGAAGTCTGAGACAGCTCCCTCCCTGCATTACTAGTGAGAGGCTGGCTTCACAGACAGGGGGGAGCTGCCTGACCCTCACTCCTGACTTCCCCCATGTCCCAGCTAGTGAATGGTGTGTGGGTGAGGGGGGGGGGGGGGAGGATGGTGAAGTCTGAGACAGCTCCCTCCCTGCATTACTAGTGAGAGGCTGGCTTCACAGACAGGGGGGAGCTGCCTGACCCTCACTCCTGACTTCCCCCATGTCCCAGCTAGTGAATGGTGTGTGGGTGAGGGGGGGGGGGTGGATGGTGAAGTCTGAGACAGCTCCCTCCCTGCATTACTAGTGAGAGGCTGGCTTCACAGACAGGGGGGAGCTGCCTGACCCTCACTCCTGACTTCCCCCATGTCCCAGCTAGTGAATGGTGTGTGGGTGAGGGGGGGGGTGGATGGTGAAGTCTGAGACAGCTCCCTCCCTGCATTACTAGTGAGAGGCTGGCTTCACAGACAGGGGGGAGCTGCCTGACCCTCACTCCTCTGGGGTATTGTGATCTTCCTGCACACAGTGCCCTATCCCTGATACCAGGGGTGTTGTGATCTTCCTGCATGCAGTGCCCTAACCCTATTAATACCAGGAGTGTTGTGATCTTCCTGCATGTAGTGCCCTATCCCTGATATCGGGATGTGTGCAAGAAGATCACAACACCCCCGGTATCAGGAATAGGGCACTGTGTGCAGGAAGATCACAACACCCCCAGTATCAGGAATAGGGCACTGTGTGCAGGAAGATCACAACACCCCTGGTATTAGGGATAGGGCACTGTGTGCAGGAAGATCACAACACTCCTGGTATTAATAGGGATAGGGCACTGTGTGCAGGAAGATCACAATACCCCTGGTATCAGGGTTAGGGCACAAGTTCTAGTCACATTGACTGATCACATTACTTGTTTTGTCAAGCTACCAACTGTTTCCATTTCCCATCCCCCATATACTGTCAGTAGGAAACTTGGTAACATGAATAAATAAGAGGGCAGCCAATAGGAATACATATTCATTCCTAAACTGACCATACAAACCAACCCAGACACGTACAGCACATCCATTCTTACACCTACTTACACTCACTGACATTTCACCCATTTCTCCAGACTCTTCCATGCACCCAACCCCTCCACAAACATCTAACTTACATACAACCACCACTTACTATCCATCCACACCTACACCCACATACAACCCCTACCACAAACACCCCTACATCCACTACCTGACATCCACATCTGCTACTTCAAATACATTGCTTTACTCCCTCAAAAAACACAGCCCTCAACCCCCATGTACATGCATAGCCCCTCCACAAACCTCTCCCACCCACGCAACCCCTATATACACAAAAACACATACATGTTCCATACTTCCATCCCCCAAGATACTCCATAACACAACCGCACTAGCACAGCCCTATAGCTCCTACATACAAACCCCAAGTATCAAAGCACACAACTCCACCATCCATGCACACACAGACACAGAGACAAGCACCACCTAACCCACCACACACCCTCATCCCATACACCACACATATACTCCCTGTTTTAGTTTATTTATTTAATGTATTTATTTATTTAAGAAACTTGCACTATAAAACTCATTGTAACAACTTTAATATCAATTATAGGTATAATATTTAAAAATCAACTTAATGAATATATAAAAAAAACAACAAAACAAAATATATGAAATCTGTAAGAGGAAAAATATTAGCAGAGGAAATAATGATGGATTATCTATACTCATATTAAGGAACTAAAAACCAGGGGAAAAAAACATTAAGATGGTAACTTTTAAACAGCCACATGGGCATATAGATGTGGCCATTTATAACATATGCACTTATATGTGCGTATGATATAAAATCAGCTGAATGAGCATACATGTGTATGCAATTTTGAAAGGATGCATGCTTGTGTTTGCAAATACCTGCTCAACCGCATAAGTGGGATTTAATTAGATACATGCGCCAACTCAATTACCAGTTTCCCCAGTCTGTTCCCAGTTCAACCAGGTAAAGGTTCCTAACTTTCTAATTTCCCCAATTAACCTTCCTTCCTTTTACCCTATTAGCCCCTAATCCTTCAAATCCTGCTCACTAGCCCTAATTTCTTTATTTTAAAACTTGCATGCCATCCATAGCAGAAGTAAAGTTATGTGGTAAGGGACCCCAGCATGCACCTGTGCGCGTAAATACTTACACGCGTACTTCAGGTTACAGACCCGAAATGCCCATGCCCCCACCCAGACTCTGCTCATGCCCTGTCCCGTTTTTGTAAAAAAAAAAAAAATGTCTTCTGTGCATCCTGGGAGCTACACGCGTACTCGTGCGCATTTTAAAATGCGCACGGCATGCGCTGGGCCAGACTGGTGCGCGCACCTCCTGACTTCGGCGCCCCGCAGGCCTTTTAAAATTCACCTGTAGACCTTCATCTGCTTTCTGAAATCTTTAAAATCTGAATTGCACCCCCTCCATTCCCTCCCCCCCCCCCCCCCCGTACGCACTCCTACCACGACCCTACCCCACACCCCAGCTACACTCCCAACAATCCCGTCTACGAACCTATGCTGGAAAGCATTCCCGAAGCTGTGCCTCTGCAAGCTTGCTTACTTGTTTTGGAATAACTTGATGCAGCTGTGACTGGCGGACTACTGGACTGACACAGCATCTGCAATCCTGAACCGAAAGAGAGAGACGGTCAGACAAAAACTTTTTTTTTTTGTAAGTGTGAGTATTCAGCCTGCCTGCTTGATGCACCTTAATTTCAATATTAAAATCAAGGTGCGCCAGTCAGACAGGCTATTAGGGTCCCAAATTGTGACCTCTTGTAATAATTAGACCCTATTGCCAGTGCTTTTAGAGTTGGGCTATAAATTGGGGTCTTTGTTTAGCATTCATGCTAAGCACTTGTAAATGAGCCCCTCTGATTCGTTTCCTCTGCCCATTCTTTGCTATCTATTTTCTTCATCTGTGAACCTACACTTTCTTTTTTTTTTATCTTAGGAGGTTTCCCTCGTTAAAGCCAAGTTCAGTTACCACATTTTAGGTTTCATCATTTTTAAGTCTGTGCACATCCTCTCTTTAGCCTGCCTCCCAAGAGACTGAGGGGCTCCCAGTATCTTATAAGCCTCCCTGTTCCCATGATACCCTTCGTGTTTCAATGATTTAAATAATTTGGAGCTGCATCCGCTTAGACTGCCGATCTTTCCGTGCCGAGTGACCTACAAAATTCCCCTGAATCCTGACCATTCGTATCAGACGGCAAAGAGGGCGCGCTGAAACGAAGGCGTTTTTGTTTCTATTCATACCTTCCTTTTCTGGCTCTTCATCTGTTGGCTGGGAGCTGGCAACGGGTCACGGAAGACCTGGCAGCGGGGATGGAAGATGAAGCCGTGTTTTGGAAAATCAAACACCTAAAAAGCTGGGCCACAGTTTATTGCTGGTTTTTTTTTAAACTTGACAGCTCATGGCATTGCAGTAGTTGGCAATCTAGCCGCGTGTTCGTTTGACAATATTTAGGTGCCACGCCACACATGGGGTGGAAACGAGCTGCAAATAGGGGTCTGGAGCCAACTTGGTCTTGTGGTGGGCCCCATGGTGCTGCCAGAGTTTGGTTTTTTCCCAGTGGAACCAACAACCAAAAGCAAGTTGGTTTAATGCTGAATATGTCAGCAATCGCAAATCCGATATGCATTAACCTGTTATAGTGAGCATTCCCCTTATTTCACTGGATGACAAGGAAATATTCAATCTAGTCCTGCAACGAAAAAGGCCTATAAATGATTTAGTGTCATAAATTTCTGTGTCCTCAGTTTTCTGTTGGGGAGTTCCAAGCAGATTCTTGGTAAACTTTCTCCTGGTGAGGTCTCCCAGTAGTGTACCAGACAACATGAAGCAACCTCCTCGTAAACTCTGGCTGCTCTGGAGCGATGCTCCCCCGTCATCCTCACTTCATTTTCAAAGTTGTCACCTACAGAAAAATAAATAAATAAATGAGAAAGCAAACCTACTAAAATGAAAGTGACTTACAAGTGGTTGGCAGTACCTTGGGCTCTGTCTGATGTACATTTGGAAAGATGGAAAGAGTAAATCAATAAACCGAGGCCAAATGACTTTGGATATATTACCACAGGAAAGTTACAAAGAAGAAGGCCGCTATTTTCCACTTGCTATATGATGTGCCAGTGGAAAAGATATTTGGAAAACAAGGCTCTAGGAGTGACTAAATTCCATAGCATCCCTAAAAAAAATACATATACATACATATATATATATAGATATAGATATGTATGTATATATATATATATATATATATAAGTAGATAAAGATATAGATATATAGAGAGATGTATGTATATATATAGATATATATATATATAGATATGATAGGAGATATATCGAGTAGATAATACATACAGATCTATATCGATATCTATATAGAGAGCTAGATATAGAGAGATAGGAGGGTATAGAGACAGAGCGAGAGAGAGAGAGAGACAGACAGAGCGATAGCGATAGCGAGAGAGAGAGCGAGAGAGATATATAATGTATAGATATACATAATATATATATATATACACATATATTTATATATATATAGATATGTAGATATATATATATATGTATATATACATACATATAATATATATATATAGATATGATGTATATATATATATATACACAATATATCTATATATATATATATATATAGATAATGTATATATATATATATATATATATATAGATATGTATGTATATATATATATATAGATATATAGATATGTATGTATATATATATATATATAGATGTATATATACATACATATCTATATATATAGATATGTATGTATATATATATATATATATATATATATATATATAAAAGTCATAGAATCTTGTTTAAAAGTATATTAGTGATAAAAACAAAGAAGGAAGCAGGCCTGAGGCCTTACTGTCAATAAAATAAGATGGCTAAGCCACGTTTACAGAGGCCAAGAACAATTCAACAAGCATTCATATGCCCCAAGTGTGGGTTGACCCGCTCTCCTGACTCTTTGCTGCAGCCGGCGCTAAAATATTAAGCCGAAACCGCAGCCAGCCACTTAACACCGCCATGTTCCAAAACACGCGTTGCGAGCGCGAGGGAACGAGCGGTGCGATTTATTCACGAGCCAGCCAAACCCTTAAAAAAAACCCCTGCGGCCCCTAGCAATGCAAAAAATTGCATTTGACGTGTCTCGGGGAAACGCAGTCAGGGAGAAGTAAAGCCTTTTGAAGGGGGACGGGAGCCCTGCAAAATGAAATTCAGTTTGCAAACTTTTTTTTCCCTCCAGATTTGATGTTTGGCAATGATGACATTAGTGTGGCGAAGCCCGGGGACTCCAGACAGCCAAGGCCGCTGCAGCTGGGCTTGGCCTTTCAAAGGCTGGGGGGGGGGGGGGGGAATGGGGGGGGACAATGCCGGCCAGTGTTCCCTGCTCGCCTCAGCCTTTCCATCCCCATCTGCGTTAGTCTGTCCGTTCTGGCTGATTGACCACAGCCCCGGCCCGGCCCAGGGAACCTCCATTGTTCCCTGGGCTCCCCCCCCCCCCCCCCTCTCCAGGATGGCAGAGCCGACGAGGTTCAGGTGAGAGACGAAGTGGGTGGGTGGGTCGTCCAATAGCATCCAAAAAACAAAAAACCCAAATCATACACCCACCCCCAAAAGAAAAAAAAGCTACCCTGGGAACGGGAGTGGAGCATTAAAATGGTTTCGAAAAAAACGTATCGTTCGTCACCTACGTACATAAGAGCATAAGACCATGCCATACTGGGTCAGACCAAGGGTCCATCAAGCCCAGCATCCTGTTTCCAACAGTGGCCAATCCAGGCCACCTGGCAATTACCCAAACACCAAGAAGATACATAATGTGACGGAAGATAGTTACTTTCTCCACCTTGACAGTGTGTAAAAAAAAAAAAAGTGCGCTTTTTCTAAATCGTTCAATTAAAAAGCTTTTGCTTGAGAAAGCGATTTCTTAACTCTAACATAAATGTAGCAGAAAAGTCAGCACCATCTGCTTTATTTCTCGGGATCGCTCTTTTTTTTTTTTTTTTCGCTTCGCGAAGTGATGAGCGCGTTAATAGGGAAGACGTCGAGCGGCAGGGGGATCGCGCTCCCGTTTACCGCGACCTGTGTTTTCGGTATGAGTTTTCCCGGTTGAGAGCGCCGAGAAAAAAAAAATGAGCCGGGATAAATAAATGAGCGTTTGAGCTGCCAAACCCCAGCCTCCCTCTCCCTCAATTTGGAAACTGAAGGTCTTTAAGCATCAAATCCCATTGCCTGCCTTGCTTTGCTCGCAGGCGATGTTAAGTTACACACACACACAGACACCACTAAAATGATTTGTATTTGATACTGATGTTTTGACTTCATTTCAAAAAGACAAAATCTTTGTAATACATGCCTGCTCTCCCTAGAGGGGCTTCAGCACAATTTGGTGTAATTTATTTACATCGTTATAAGGATATCAGGCTGGATGGTGTCTGAACGCTGAAATGGATACGGCGGTTTCGCAGTAAAATTGTTTCCTTTCCCTCGGGACCCGCACAGACACTGTTTTGCTATAAATAATATTACGGATCATTTGCCAATATTGAGATTTCTTCAGAGGAAGAAAGGCGCTGGGTTTTTTCCTCTGCGCACCGCTCGAGAGTGCCTGGTGAAATCATGGTTCCCCCTTCTGCCGAGGGGCTGCCCCCCTCTCGCTTCTTTTCCTTCACCGCCTCAGGCGAACAAGAAGCAGAGCGGCAAGGCGAACAGGCACAGCTCGCCAGTCCTGCCCGCCAACCCTCGCCGGCGCACCCCCCCGCGTCTCCTCGCATGCGCTGACCGCTGGCGCCCGAAACCCCGGGTGCCCGCAGTGCCAGGCCCCGGGATCTGGTTTAGCAATGCCCTGACGCCATTCTTACCACTAAACCCAAGAAACCCCTGGCGCCAACCTTCGCAATGCCCAGAGCCCGGGTGCCAGGCTTGTTTCTGTCCAGTGCCCTTCCCGAGTGCTGCTTTTTTTTTTTTTTGGCACTTGTGTCTGCAGCCGTGCAGCTTCCCAGACCTGGGCACCGAAGCCCTTGCCAGCGCCCAGGCCGTGGGTGCCAACCCCTTGGCAACTCCAGAGGAAACCGGAGGGCCATCATCTGCAGCCCGTGCCCCCCCCCTCGGCGCGTGTTTACTGATAAATCGCAGGAGAGGCGCTTCTCTCCGGCAACCTAACGATTAATACAGCCGCAGGTTTCCAAGATAAGTGATTGGGAGGGAGATTGTTGGCGAGAAAATAGACAATTATCCGCTGTTAGCTTTCCATAAAGATCGCATTAACTCGAATTAGTTATCAGACAAAAGAAGATCAGAAAGCTGCACCTTTTCTGCCAAAGCGAAGCGCCGGCGGGCGCGCGGGGTGGGAGCGCGCAGCCGGGGAGGCGCGCTAACCCCCCCCCCGGGACGGGAGGAGCAAGGGGGGGGGCCTGGGGGAAATCTGCCGGGGAGGAAGCCCCCTGCGACCGGGCATGGGGGCTGGGAGAAGGCCGATTTCATTTGGGGGCCGAACCTGGCTGCATTCCGCCCCCCCTCCCCCAGAGCGGAGAGCACCCGAGTTCCGCGGATCGCCAGCTCGTTTGCTGCTTCCCCCCCCCTCTGGGAAATGCAGATTCCCTCCAGTAATTGATAGCGCGTGTTTTATGGGCTCTAATTAATTACCCGGCGAAAGTAAACCGCGCAGCCCTTCCTGCCTGAAAGGGAAAAGTCCTCCGCCCCACCCCCACCCCCACCATCAAGATAAAACGGACCAGTTTGGTTGAGGAAGAAAATCTGCAACTCCCCTCCCCCCCTCCTTGGATGCTTTCTTAGGGAGAAGAAGGAGAACAGAGAGAGAGAGGGGAGGACAAAAAAAAAAAAAGAAAAGAGATGGTGCAGGGGAGGAGGCTGCAGGATTAGGGCTCTTTCACGCATGGGGTGGAAACTGCTCGGCAAGGCAGGGACAGGAGTTAATGACGGAGGAGGAGGGGGGAGGGATTATGAGTGGAGGGCTGTGCGCGCCAGGTACAACGCGGGCGAGGTGCGAGAGTTCGGACCGCGCATTCTAGCGAAGGTTGACGTTCTCTCCCCCCCCCCCCCCCCCAGAAGGGTGGCCTCTCTCTCTGGACTGGGGGCGGGGGTGCTTGACTGGGCCGCAGGGGCCCTGCTCTGGGCCGCCGGCTGAAGGGGAAGCCGAGATAATGAGCCCCCCCCCCCCCGGTTCTCAGGGCTCGCTGCTCGCCGCCTGGATTTGTGTGGTCCGAGCCTTTCCCAGCTCGTCCCATTCTGTCCCTGGGCTCGGCGGGGGGAGGGGAGGGCTCCTTTGCACCTGCGTCGCGTTGAGCCCCCTTCAGGAATCCGCTGAAGCTTGTAATCAGCTTTGTGAGGCCCCCTTTTCAGTGCACGGCCGAGCGGAGAGAGAACTGGCCCCCTCTGAATGGGACTCAGCGTGAGGGCTGCGCTCTCTCCCAGCCTTGGGTCTGCCAAATTCCAGCAGAGACCCCCCCCCCCCCTCCTCACAGGCTTTGCTGCTTCCCCCAGCACTGAGAAAAGTTGGAAAAGAAAAAAAAAAAAGGTTAGCAGTCGGTTCCCAGATTAGCTGCGGCTCATGGAACGAAGCCATTCCGCCGGTCACAGGAGTGGGAGGGTTATGTAGCGCGCAAGCTATCAAGCCGGAGACGCAGGTATATAACAGTAAAGGCTTAGCCTTTTTTCTTTTTTTTTTTTTCTCTCCTTCTGGTGCCATCACGAGGATTAGATCTGTCGTAAACCGCAGCTTTCCTCGGCTAAAAGAATAATAATAATAATAATAATAATAAAAAAAAGAAATCCATCCCAGTACAGCTGTAACTGCAACATGCGTTCTCGGTTTCCAAGGCAAAAACAAAAAAAAAAAGCGAAACAATCTTATTGCTTACAACTGAAAAAAAAACCAAAAAACAAACTTCAGGTTGTTGAAATCCTGGAGGTTATATAAACAGAAACAGAGAGCCCTGCATTAACAGGACAAAGTGCATTTTAGCTGGGTGCGTTATAAATAGTATACAGTAGTAACAGGGTATAATACAAACAGGAGCGCGCGATCTTTGCTTTTTAGCCCTTACTGTGCATTTTTTATTTTTTTTTATCTAGAGTCAGTGCACAAACCAAAAACCGCAGCCCTTGGGTGTTTTTTTTTTTTTTTGTTTGTTTTTTGATTCTCAACAAAATCTACCGGGACTATTTCTTGCTTGACTGAACTTTTCATATTCATTTCCCTACAGAAAGAAAAGCGAAAAGCGTATCTTCCAAAACCAAGAAGCCCGAAAAAAAAAAAAAGCAGCAGCAACACTCGTTTTACACTTCTGGACGCGCAAAACACGAAAAAAAGTGCTGACTCATCGCTCCCCCCCCCCCCCCCCAAAAGCAAATAACAATCCGCAGCGCTCGTACAGCGGCCGCACTTCCGTTCCTTTCCTGTGCCTGTAAACAAGGCAAGGGTTGAACAAAAAAAAGAAAAAAAAAACCCAAAGCAGGAGCATCTATTGTGCGAAGTGGAACGCAGATTCTGGGGCATCCAAAGAAGGAGTTGCAGTGCCCTCTCTAAACAGATTTCCCACCGGTTTTGTGAATTTGCATAGCAGAGAGTCAGGGCAGAAACTAAAATGTAAACATCCAGTTGTTTCTCCACCAAAAAAAAAAAAAAAAAAGAGCATCAGTCAAAACAGGAGAGCTTTCCATGCTCCAGCTGATTTATTTATTTTTTTTAAAGATGGCCTAAATAAACAGCTCTTTTTATTTTTTTTTTTTTTGGCGATTTTATTTTTGGACGCTTCCTGTAGCCCCAGTGATTGCTCAGCTTTAAAGAGGAAAACAAAAAGGTTAAGCGTTAGAAGGGGCTCGATTTATATTCGTTTTCGCCTTTGCAAGTTGAGATTCAGTAAACCCGCATAACTGAAACGCAAGTAAATATTTATTGGGGTTTTTGTGTTTTTTTTTTTAATGTATCCATGATTCATATTTAGTACTAATTGGGTTCAAAGTTAACAAGAATCACAAAATGCCAGTGCAGTAACGCCAACTCTTTTCAATAAAGTTTGCAGCACTGATTAGAGCTCGGGCAGGTAAACCGCATCTCGCCGGACAATTAATGGCAATTAGGGAGTCGACAACAATTTCTTAGATTTTGATATTGTGTGTTTTGTACTTTACAACCGTGAAGTCTGTAAAAGTTGAACTTAAAAAATATGAATTTTAGTTTTAAGGTACAACTCATTCCAAGATTTTTTATTATTATTATTATTTTTTTTTTTTTTACCCAAAATAAAAATCTTTTCTTGTTTACTTTTAGGCTATTAGATGAGATATTTCCCCACCCTGCCTGCTCTTCCCAAAACAAGTCTCAGTGACTTGTAAGGATCTGCAGTAATTCGGGATTTAGGGACATTTTTAAACTCTTGGATTGGGGGGGGGGGGGGGCGCGTTGGATTAAGAAGGGGCTGGAAGAGCGTGGAAGAAGTCAACGTGTAATTGTGCGATAAGGAGCCCTGGCGGAGAATCCGCCGGCCAAGTTGCCTGTTTCCCTTCCGTCCTAATCTCGCTCAAGCACATTCATTCTTTTGCAATCTGTCTCCGTAATCTCCTGTGACAGGAGCGGCAGCCCCGCGCGTTGGGAGAGAAATATGGCGAGGCGCGATAAAACCCGCTGCTAATTATCCATATTTTAGGCCACCCAAGTGCAGGACGATCAAAAAGAGCGAACCGGAGCCAACGACGACGATGGGCTTCCTCCTAGTGTGGAATAATATTGGCGGGGACAAGATAAGGGCCTCCGCAGGCAGGGAAAGATTTATTGGCCGAAGAAAAAAAAGGGGGCCTCGCCGCCCACTCTTGCGCGTTTATATAGCAATAAATTATTTGGGGATAAATTCACCAGAACATTACTCTTTTTTTCCTTTGGCAACGGGCCACGACTATGCTCTTCCTTTGTGTCCCTTTCAATGCAAATCCTTGTCGAGTAATGGGAAGTACCGTAAAGCTCTCTTATAGCGAGCCCTGCTTTATAATGAATCCCCTGATACAGGGGGGGGGGGGGGAAACATGGCCTCATGGTGTCCCGTCCCCCCCCTGTTCAGTTCGATGGCGGGGGCTCACGAAACTCTGCTAGGGCTTGCCCGCTCTGGCGAATAAATCACAAACCAGGCAGGCGCCGGTAGTGGGGAAATAAATCAGGTCGCGGTAAACGTTCGCGCTGTGCGCTGTCCTTATTTACAAAGAATAATTCCCCCAGGTCTTTGCGTACGCGTCTATCCCATGCACATTCTTTGCTGAAGCATGGACCCACCTAGGTTTTTTTTTTCATATTCCGGATGCAAATCGTGAATTCCTTTATTTAATGTGCACCCTCACCAAGGCAAGTAGTTCAGCCTGAACCCTTATCCCGGGTAATTCCCCCTTTAATTTATAGGGGATGGTAAAGCTAAACACCAGGTACAGACTGAGGGCAGAGTAATAGCTGAAAGAATATCAAGCGGACCTGGTAAGATACAATAAAAGATGCAATAAAAGACAATTAAATACTATTACATGTTTTGTTTTTTACTTTTGAAGTCGTCCCCTCTATTTTTAAAAGAGCAGCTCCAACGCGTGCCATGTACTAATGCTGATGCTAAGCTCCTTTAGCACCGAAAAAAAAAAAAGCGCGCTCTTTGCTTGCACTTGGCTGCCGGATCATCATCCATCCAACAGGTAAGAAAACATTTTGCAAAAGGGGGATGGCAAATCGCTTGGCCAAAACAATTCAAGGCCACGATCTAGGCTTTCTTGCATTGGACATTCACTGGGTTGAAGAAGAGGATCCCGATTTAACGAGATTCCTCAACTTTGCAAAAAAAAAAAAAAAAAAAAAGGTTTTTGGTTTTGTTTTTTTTCAAAGTGTGAGGGTTGCCATACAAAACAGTTTAGCAGGCTTCCCGTCGGATTAGGGATCAGTGAGAGAAAAACATCACCCCCCCCCCCCCCCAGTCTGTGACCTGCATGGCTGAGGTTGAAAGCGCTGGCAGGAGCACCTCCCTTCTGAGTCTTTCTACAGCGTTACATCGAGCTCCTGCTGCATACCGATGCTGTTCTGGGCTGTGCAGGGCACTCGTTGCACTTAACTTTCTACATCAGATCCAGAATATTTTCGTTAAATAATACATGGGGGGGGGGGGGGAAGAGAGACCATTTCTATTATTTAAGAGATAAGCAAAGAATGAAATGTGCAATATTCCAGAGTCCCATAGACTTCTAAATGTCTGGCGGGGTTCAGCTCCTATTGTTTTATTTTGCTCATGCTGCTAAAATATTCCAGTTTTCTTTGAGGATACTTGGTTCTTGGGTGTAGATGATCTACCTGTCGATATTGCTTTTTTTTTTTTCCCCTCATCTCTGAATTCAACAGATTACATATATATCCTTAATGGATAAAAAAGTAAAAGGCAAGGATTTCCTATGGTATTGTAGTATAATATTCATTTCTAGGAACAAATCGGAGAATACATTAAATATGGTTCTATGTGTTTTATTTATTTTTTTTAAGCATGTTGAGTTTTGTGCATGCCCATCTTTTACCATGTGTTCAATCGTGGCACACAAACAGCACTCTAAGGTCTGCAGTAACCAGTTTGCTTTGCTCTCTGCAGCTCCTTCTAAATGCACATTCTATTTATTTTTTTTATGTTTTATGTAAAACCTGTTGCTATTTATTGTTCACTTACTGTATAACCGGTTACTTGTAAAGCCTTGTGCTAAGTTATTGTTTACTGTAAACCGAGGTGATGTAGACCTTTACGTACCGCGGTATATACAAATCTCCAAATAAATAAATAAATAAATAAATGTGGGCTGAATTATGTGTGATTTCTATTATTATTATTATTATTATTATTATTTTAAGGAAAACATGATCAGATTCTTCCAGAGCAGATTCATTAGCCATTTATCTATTATATACTGGAAATATTTTTATATATAAAAATTCTGTTTGTGTGTGGATATGGTGAGAGAAAGTTAGAAAGCCAGAGAGAAAGGTTAGTTTAAAGGTGATGGAAAGGAGGCAGTCCAGATTTGGGGATAATCGTGCTACTCATTAGAGAAAGACCCACTAAAAAGTTTTGAAAGTAATGCTCAATGAACGACAATCAAAAGATCTGTAGAATCTCAATCTATTTCCATTTTTTTGCATCACTTATTTTGAAAACTGTTTTTTTTCTAATTGTTATTGCAACAGGCTGCTAAAACATTGGTACTGTATTTGAGGATAATCTTAACAGAGGGAAAAAAACCCCCATGTTTCACCTTTTTAAAGAAAGAATAAAAAAAATATGCCACATTGCAGTCTATTAATTTAATCCATAATTCATCAGAAAACAGATTTACACTAGCATTTATGTGTGCAATATTAGTTATCAGTGTATTTATTATTCTATTTCTCTTGCTTGAAACATTTATAGCAATTAAAACCTCAACCTCACTCATCATTCGGTGTAGTCACCTTATAACTTAATTGATGATTTACAACTGGAGCACTTGGAAAAGAAAAAAAATCCCCTGGCACACTCAAAATCTCCAAGGAAATGAAGTTTTGTATTGAATTTCTTATGTAATCTGATGGTCACAGATGAATCACATAATATAATCCAAATTTATAATCAAACAGTGAAGTATTTGTGCACCGCTATTTGGATACATCCTACATAATAAAGACCAGTGTCTGTCTTTCTGTTTATAACACATCAGCTCTCCGACTTGTTCCAAAATAGTTAAGTAAGCTCCAAACCTCATTAAACCCTCTGTCTTTGTCTGGAATTATTGTAGCATTTCAAATGTAAACACTGTGGTCTTGGTTCCTAATGAATAAAGTCATAGAAACATAATGATGGAAAAAGACCATATGGACCATCTAGTCTGCCCATCCACACCAACTGCTCAGCTCTACCACTCCTTCAGAGATCCCCTGTATCTATCCCATGCTTTCCTGAATTCAGATACAGCTTTTGTCTCCGCCACCTCCCCTGGGAGGCTGTTCCATGCATCCACCTCCCTCTCTGCAAAGAAATATTTCCTTACATTACTCCCGAGTCTCCCCCCCCCCCCCCCCCCACTTTCGCCCTCATCCCATTAACCTTCGTTCCCAAGCCTCCTTCCCATTGAAAGAGAGCCACCTCCTGTGCTTTGATACCTTGGAGGTATTTTTACAGTGAATGTATCTATCATATCTTTCCCATCCCGCCTTTCTTCCAGAGTATACATGTTTTACATCCCTGTCTGCCCTCATACGCTTTATAACGAAGACCAAAAATCACTTTGAAAGTGAAACACTTGATGAAGGCCTGCCCTTCAGATCTGACCTCTACATGTCCCTTCCTTAAGCTTAAAACAAACACCTAAACGTCCCTTTGAAAGGCTAAACACAAATGCAAAGAGAACATTATTCAGAATTGTCTATAATGCCAAGATATGTTATTAAGGAGATTTGTGGTAGAGAGAGAGAGGGAGACCCACTGTATTGGAATTTTGGGAATCATTTTGGAATGCACACGAACCGATGGCTTTTTGGTATTTTTTTTCCCCAGCGTTTACTTGTCGCACCTCCCTGTGCTACAGGGCTAAGCCTCTGGGAACCGTTCCTTGTGTCATTTCCTCTCGAGTTCCACCAGGTCCACTGAGCTAGGTTGTTGGTGTGAGAAGCAAGTGAAGTACAACGGCAAAAAGAAGCGGAGAGTGTGTTCGGCTAATCAGAATGAATCTGCCCAACAGGAATAAAAAAACCCCAAAAAACAAACAACTTGTTACTTTGAAAATCGAGAATGTGAGGACCCTGCCCGCAAATCTGGGAAATGGATTTGGGATTTTCAGGCAAGCAGAGGGACAGTTTCCTATGTGCATCTGAACAGCGCTGCCCATGCCTAGTAGGGTTTTATAAATTATAAATTATAGCAGTGTTAGTATGAAACTGGGGGGGGGGAAGACGGTAGTAACTGGCAGAAAACATTTATTTCCCCATAGAAACAGAATCTGAAAAACATCTTGGAACATCTCTACCAATATATTTAGTAGGCTAAGTCCATAGTTGGTAAAATATATCCCATATGGAACCAACTTCTCCTGTCTAGGCTTCTTTTTCCCTTTGATCTCTGAATGTACATATGCAATGATTAGGGGAAGCTGAGAGGTAGGGAAAAGAGAAGTGTGTTAGCATGACAAAAGTCAATAGCTCACAGGCTGTGGGGCAGAAAGCTCCTGTTTTTTTTAGGGCAAGAATATTGCCCTGCCTGGTGAATATAAGTCAGTGGCCCAAATCAGTAGTTAATCAAGCAATAATGGCTTCACTCAGGTCAGGAAATACGAAAAAAATACATTTCCTTTTAAACAGATGATATAAAAATCTATTTGTATTTGTATAATGCTAGTATTTTCTATTATATAAAGGGTAGCTTTTCGTCATTTGCTTATTAACAAAAACCACCAACAAACATAGTAACTGAATTCAGTCTCAAATCTTGGGGCACATGAAATATTTTACACACTTGAAAAGCTAAAATCCACAAACTCAGTTTTCCAGTCCAAACTTCTAATGTATAGAAGCAAAGATTTTGATCCAGATATTTGATCCATAATTCCACTCCTGTGTTTATTGATATTTATAATGTATACTTCAGACCTGATTTAAAACATTCATTCTTCAAAGTAAATAATAAATGCACTTTATTGTGTATTAAGTCTATGAAATTGGAAAAACAATTTGAACATTTTAAGTCTCAGGATTAGCAAGTAGTAAAGCAAGCATGTACCATACAAGGCAAATTCCTTTAAGTTACTGCTTAGTCTTTCACAAGTCCCCACAAAATCTGTCAGTTGTTTCCCGTCATTTACATATGACTTAACGTCAACCAAGCAACGTCAATCAATGCACCCATTAGTTGATAGGTTATCATATCAATGATTTGTGAATGGAAGAAGCTAACGAGTAAAACATGAAGGGCAAGAAAAGGCACACTAAAAAAATGAATCTGCAAATCTTACTCGATGACGTCTTCAAGTCTCAACTTTCTAGACACTGCCAGAAGAAATGTTCAGCTGTTGGCTACCTTGCAGAATTAGCCAGATGAGCTTATCAGTTAACTTTGGCGGAATATTCAGCAGCCTGGGGGCACCACTGAACGTGGCCAACTATCTTAAAGATAGCTGGAAAACGTTATGGCATGACCAGAGTTGGCAGAATAAGTTACCTGACTAATTTAACTCTGACCTGGAATGCCCTGGAACACCCTTGTATTATCTGGATACATTTTAGCTGCATAATGAGTTATGAAGAGCAGCACGGGTTGTAAAACTGATTGAAGCCCTTAGTGTATTTAGAATAATGAGAAAGATTAGGGGGCAGCTGTACTAAAGCCATAGAAGGATGCATGGGCATGGGCTGTAAAAAAAAAAAGTACTTTAAAAACATCTGCCTACTTTCCCCGAGGCTGGAAGGACATACACTGTGGAACCTGGGTGTCCTTTTAGCCTTATTTGAAGCTGGCAGCTCCCAGCCTGGCCATTTTACTTTGAAAATTGCCCTTCCCAGTCAACAGGGGGCGCATCCAGAGAGAGAACAATGGAAGTTTTGGTTTTTAATCCCAGACTCGGGTCCTTGCAAGTAGATACAAAGGCAATCGTTTTCCAACACCAGGTAGCATCACTGCATTCATTAAGTGAAGGAGAATGTATGTGAAACAACATGAAGTGTTAATCACTGGTTTAACAGTAGTTTCATGCAACCTATATTTAACACTTTATCTTTTAAAATGGTCATTCAATTGTTCCCCCGAATGGTCTAAGAAACCCGCTCCATGTGGTACTCTAGTCAGATAAGTCTTGGAACATGCAATATGATGAGCTGCCAGCAACAGAATACAGAAACATCATTTGCAAAACCTCAGGGAAATCCGTGGCCTCTAATATCGGGCGTACTGTATAGCACTGGCACATGAGCACTATAAAGCACTTCTGGGCTGAAATAGCTGCTAGCGCTCTCCAGTTACGCATTTTTATGTTTTGCTTTGTTTAATTCTGCTTTGTTTCATTTCTGGTTTATGTTGCTTCGTTTTGTTTATTTGAAACAAAATAGACAACAATACAAATGAAAAACAAAACAATACAAATACAATGAAATTGTTCTCCCTTTCACATGCTTTCACATGCTCAAAAATTAAAAAATTTCAAGGTCTTCTGTCTGCTTCCATTCTCTTATATCACTGCTGATCTTTAAAGCCCATACAGGGCTGGAGCAATCCCCAGTCGCTTCTGTTTCTACTGGGCCAGTATTTCAAAATGGTGGCCGCTGGACCTGAGGCCAACACCACGAGCGGGTGGGGGTCGAAGAACTGAGGATGGCTCCTGCCGCACTTGGGTTCTATTTTGTCTGTGGGTCATTTTTTCTCTTTCTGGCCCACCATGAGCTGCTGCTCCTCTACTCTCTGGAACAACTGAATGGGGGACCGGTGACCCGGGACGAGAAGACAAAGGTTTTTCAACTTTCCCAATAAGGGCTCAGAAAAGTACCAGAAGGTCCCCATGGGATCCATAACCCCAAACAGGGCAACTAAAAGATATAAAATGAAGGATTTTAAGAAAACTATTCTGAGTAAAAGTTGTATTTTTGTATAAAGGTCTACGCTATCCTCCATTCTCTTGTGTACAATTCTAGGTGAGTGTGATTGAGAAGTATAGATACACGTGCAGAATGTTTGTACGCGCAGTGTTTCTCTCTATGGGTTAGGTAAGATTGGAAGAGAGAGAGAGGGAGGTGTGGTAAGTGGGAGAAGCAGGATTGTATAGAAGCAGGATCCGGTGAAGCACTTTTACAAAGACAATAATTATGATCTGCCTTGGAGGAAGTGGTACTGCTTTTTTTTTTTTTTTTAAAGTGACTTTTGTCATGAGAATGTGCAACCCACTACTTTTTAAAGTAGAGGGTTTTGCCACATTTCCTTCTCATTGCATGTGAGTAAAGTGGCAGCATTCATTCTAGCTGGATCTTGAAATCTTGGCCAGGAGAGGAAAAATAAAATAAAAGTGACATAATTGCTCCTATAGACTAGAATGGGAGCTGTGTAACTGCTGCAAAGGTTTTTTCAGAGATTTCTTGCCCTGGGCTACAGTTCAAGAGGGCAGATATATATTCCCAGTAATTTTGTTCTTAAGCATGAGGGTAACCTGCACAGTGCAGCAGATACTGGCATAAGCTTGCTGGGCAGACTGGGTGGATCGTTTGGTCCTTTTCTTCCATCATTTCTATATTGCTATGTTTCTATGTAAAAATAACTTCTACCATTTTGTCCAACATTGCCATCAGGCTTACTGGTCTTTAGATTTTTTTTTTTTTTTTAAACAACCCTGGAACCCTTTTTAAATGTTGGTCTTACATTAAATACCCCTGAAGTCCTCATGTAGTGTGGCAGATTTTAATGATAGGCTACAGATTACCAATAGCTGGTCTTCAATTTCTTATTTGAGCTCTTTTATAACTCCTGGGTGAATATCATGAGGTCCAGATGATTTATTGCTATTTATCTTGCCCATTTGCTCTAATGCATCTTCTAGTTTCATAGTGATTTGTTTCAATTCCTCTGAGTCATCACCTTCAAAGAATGGTTCCGGTGTTGCATCTACCAACATACTCCTCAATAAAGACTGAAGCAAAGAAGTAATTTAGTTTTTCTGCTATTTCCTTGTTCTCCCTGAGAGCCCTTTTTATACCACGATCAGCTATTCATCCCATTGACTCCTTCACAAGTTTCTTGTTTTTGATGAAAATTATTTTTAGTTTTTGCCTCTTTGACCAGCTTCTTCTCGAATTATTTCTTAGTCTGTCTTATTAATGTTTTATAATCTAACTTATCAATGCTAATTCTCTTTCCTGTTTTCTTCATTTGATCCTACTTTCCATTTTTTAAAAGATGCCTTTTGGCTTTAATAGCCTCTGACACAGTACCATTTAACAATGCTAGCGATCCTTTGGCTTACTTTTCACCGATTTTATGTGTAGAATATATTTTATCTGGGCTTCCAAGATGATATTTTTAAACAATCTCCATGCTGCATGCAAACATTTAACCCTTCAACTGCTGCTTTCAGTTTCTTTCTAACAAATATCCTAAATAAGATCGTACATAAGAAATGCAATGCTGGGTCAGAACAATGGTCCATTGAGACCAGCATCCTGTCTCCAACAGTGGCCAATCCCAGTCATTTAGAAGAATTCAACAGGTCATCTCACTGTTTCTCATTCCCAGAATATTGATCCCCATGCCTGCCTAACTAATAAGTGTTATTGGGCTTGTCCTCCAAAAACTTGTCCATATCTTTTTTAAAACCAGCATAGAAACATAGAAACATAGAAGTGACGGCAGAAGAAGACCAAACGGCCCATCCAGTCTGCCCAGCAAGCTTTCACACCTATTTGTTTTCATACTTATCTATTACTCTGACCGCTGAGGTCAGGGCCCTTATTGGTAACTTTTTGGTTCCAATTCACTTCCACCCCCACCATCGATGCAGACAGCAGTGCTGGAGCTGCATCTAGGTGGAGTATCTAGCTAATTGGTTTGGGATAGTAACCGCCATAATAAGCAAGCTACTCCCATGCTTGTTTACCCTGCCTGTGCAATTCAGTCCTTGTTGGGCTCGGCGTACGCAAGTTGCACAAGTGTGCACCCCCTTGCGTGTGCCGACCCCAGATTTTATAACATATGCGCGCGACTGCGCACATATGTTTTAAAATCGGGCGTAGATTTGTACACGCCGGGTTGCATGCACAAATCTACGCCCGCGCATACCTCGTATAATCCGGCCCAAAGTGGGAAAGAAACCATCAACTCTAAAATGCATTTTAAACTGGTCCATATAGTTCAAGAAGACACACACTGACGGGACTACATCAGGAAAATATGATCAGAGTTTAGGTAATTTCTTCTCAATCAATACAATTTACAAGTTGGAATCCAGGGATGTCAAACATATCTACAGTATTGCGTGAGTAGGAAAAATCACTATAAATGTTTAGTACATATAATTTTACTTTACTTTTTAAAATGTCATGTATCCTCTTATGTCACAGCTACTTGATGGGATTAATGATAGGCTAATTTATCCAGATTAAATGGAGGGGTCAGGGCAACATTTTATATCATTAGAGTCAAACCAAGGTAGGCCATACATTGACTAGGATAAAAACAAATCATGTATGGATGACATGGATAAACCTGAACGATTTATCACTCAGCAAAAATCTCTGTGTTTTTCTGCTTTAAACCTTTTCACCCTCTTTAGATGTTAAAATTTTCTGATTTATATCATCTATGAATATTTCAAATCTATAAACACTAGCAATAGGTTATTATCAGTTTTGAAAACTGCTATGGTGGTTTGTTACATTTACATTTTCCTCTGACAAGTATCCCGTAAGTGTGCTATTTTACACCTTCCTGGCTGCCCATGCAAACAGCAGGCGCAAACTCTGCAGGCACATCACACTTTGGATAAGTGGAAAGAGGTGGGTGGCACCTTATAGACAGGGACAGTAACTTTGATACCTGCGTGTGGGCGCACATGTACACGTGATGCCGGCTTGTGCCAAAGGACACAGTCATTTTACAACATACCCATGCGTATTCACACATGGCATAAAATAGGCTGTACACATGTACGTGTGTGCGCAATTCTATATGGACGCACGCTTGATCATGCAAATACCGCCTCTACCGTGTACGAGGAGGGATTTTAGTAGGCACAGGTGCTGATACAATTACCATTTTCCCCAATTCATTCCCGGTTCACCCAGGTAAGGGATAGGTCTTCCTAATCCCTCCTAGTGAAATAGCCTCCCTTTCACCCTATTAGCACCCAACTGATGAGCTTTTTTTTTAAATTTTATTACTTACAAGCCATCCATGGCAGCAGCAAAGTTACAAAGCAGAGGACTCTGGCGCGTGCTTGCGCGCATAAATGCTCGCGTACACGGTTCATGTTAAAGTCCCAGAATGCCCATGTCCCACCCACGCCCCGTCCAGACCGCGCCCACATCCCGGGAGATTCACACGTAATATGGGCGGCTTTTTAGAGTCTGCTCGGTGCGCGGCAGCAGGACGTACTCGTGTATCTTCCGGTTTTGGCGCACACCGGGCTTTTAAAATTCACCCCCAACCAGTTTATTGAGACATGAGCTTCTGAGGACGGTGTCCAGGTCATCAGATGCAATGGATAAATGCCATCTCACGTATGTTATTTTGATAGGGATGAAGGTAAGACGTAAGATATAGAGGGAATTTTGTGGAAATCCAAAGAAACTTCCTATGGAAGGGTAACCTGTGCGGGGTGTCTAGGAGGATAGAGCTCCTTGTAGCTAATAGGGATGTGCATCCGTTTGCGACGAAATAAGAAATAGAGATGATATTTCCTATTTCATCGTGTTTTTGGGGGGGGCGATGAATTGATAAGAAAACCCTCGAAATTTCATATGATTTTCTTATTGTTTTTTGGGGGGGAAGAAAGGGCACATTAAAAAAGCAAAAAACCCAAACCCACCCCAATCCTTCAAATTTAATTAATTGCAACCCCCCACCCTCCCGACCCCCCAAGGCTTTCCTGACCACTCCAAAGGTTACTGAAAGTCCCTGGTGGTCCAGCGGGGTCCCGGGAGCAATCTCCCCTTCTCAGGCCATTGGCTGCCACTAATCAAAATGGCGCCGATGGCCCTTTGCCCTTACCATGTGACAGGGGCTATCGGTGCCATTGGTTGGCTCCTGACACATGGTAGGAGTAATGGATGGCCCATGCCATTTTTTAAGATGGCGCTGGCCATCCATTGCTCCTACCATGTGACAAAGGCCAGCCAATGGCACCAATCGCCCCCCTGTCACATGGTAAGGGCAAAGGGCCATTGGTGCCATTTTGATTACTGGCAGCCAACAACCTGAGAGCAGGAGATCGCTCCCGGGACCCTGATGGACCACCAGGGACGTTTGGCAAGTTTTGGGGGGGTCAGGAGGGGGGGTTGTAATTAATAAAATTTGAAGGGTTGGGACAGGTTTCATTTCGGGCGGGCAGCCGAAATAAAATCAGCCCGAACTGCGGGAAAACGAAATTTCCTGCGGTGGGCCGATAATGAAGGCCGAACCGAAAGGTTTGGCTGAATCACATCTCTAGTAGCTAATCTTTTGCCATAATTTATACAATACATATTGATGTTTATGGGGATTTTCTGGACATTACTATTTCTACGTTTTTGTCTCAAGCCAGGCATTATTTATGCAAGGAGTATGCAGGGAACAACTTTGATTCATTTCATTTCTTATTTGTTTTCTGTTTATTTTGCTTCTCATTTCATTTTCATTTTGTTTCTGTCTTGCACTAAAATGACAGAAACTAAAGAAAACAATATTTCATCGTTTTGTTTTGTTTTTTAATGTCATTTCAGATGGTAAACAGCACAAACCAAAGCAAATAATGTTGTTATTATTTCCCAGGCTGAGAACCAGGGAAGCTTGGGTTCAAATCCCACTGCTGCTCCTTGTGGACCTTGGGTAAGTTACTTCACCCTCCATTGCCTCATTTACTAAGCAATTTTCCCGTAGACACAGAAGGGGAGAAAAACCTTAGTACATCAGGCCCAGAGATTGTAAGCCTTCTGAGGACAGAGAAATACCTGACTGTAGCTTGCCTTAAGCAATGAGCTAAATCAAAAACAATTAAAATAAACAATATAAAATGAACATACAGCCCTGTCAGATTCTCTGATCTTTCCCCAGGCATTCCGGTCTCTGAGACTCGCTTGCAGCTGGAAAGTTTACTCTTTTTTTTTGGTTTTAGCAAAATTAAGCCCTTTATTAGGACAGTGAAAGTGCTGTAATTTGGACTCTGCATGGTGTGCTGAGAAACAAACTTTTTAATGGATATTTCTTTCAGTGTGTGTTGTGTTCTTTCAACAATTATGTATTTTTGTAATCAGGGAGCTTGGCTGGTTTTTCTATGTCAATGTTTGGAACTTAGTTGATTTTTTTTTTTCAAAGGGATTTAGGCCAGATGTTCGGAACATTTCTCCTATCCACACAAAATGGGATAAACCCCTTAGTACATCTGGCCCTTTGTCTGCTGGAGGCTGGGGTTTTGTTGTTGTTGTTTTGTTTGTTTTTTTGAGGTTTGTGTTAGAGCAAGCTGTTTTAGTGCGCCAAATTAAATGCATGCCCTGTATTAATTTGGCAAGGTAAAAATCCTTCTCGCTATTCTTTGTTTGCTTTGAAAAATAATATAAAATAAAGCATTCACTGGATATATAATGTTTCATTTATTATGTTTAGAAATTATTCTTCTGTTAGGTATTGATTTAATAAATGATTTCCTTGGCTATATGATTTCTCCCGATGAGGAGATTATCGTGCTTGATCGTTAGTCCTCAATGTGTTAGGTTAGTCTGATAAAAGGGCTTCATCTGTGGTTTGTTTGTTCGTCTTTTCTGTATGTATTTATATGAACAAATATAGCAACCACATTAATATATTTAAGAGGCAATCTTCAGGCCTGCACACTCATTTTCAAAAATACACGTGGACTCTCCATCATTTATTTTTGCAGGCTGGGTCCGTGAGGTTTGAAAATCTAATCTCTGCATGCACTTGCACTTCACCAGTCTTTTCCTATCCCCTAGAATGCCCCTTTCACCTCTTAGGTAAAAGTACATAACTGTTAGCCACACAAATTTACAACCCCACCCCCTCCAAGGTTTAGTAAAACCACTGTTAGCTGAGCTTTCAAACGTTAATTCTGAAGATCTGTCAGAGCTGCGATTAACTCAATAATTCTAACTAACGGGCCGATACAGTACAGTGCGCTCCGATGGAGCGCACTGTTAACCTGCCATTGGACGCGCGTTTTCCCTTACCCCTCATTCAGTAAGGGGCCAAAACGCGCGTCCAACCCGCGGCACCTAATAGCGCCCTCAACATGCAAATGCATGTTGAGGGCGCTATTAGGTATTCCCGCGCGATTCCCGCGTGATTCCCGGTGACTTTCAGAAATTAGCGCCTACTCAAAGGTAGGCGCTAATTTCTTCGGTCACCGGGAAAGTGCACAGAAAAGCAGTAAAAACTGCTTTTCTGTGCACCCTCCAACTTAATATCATGGCAATATTGTCGGAGGTCTCGAAGGGTAAAAAAAAGTTAAAAAAAAAATAAAAAAATTTGAAGTCGGCTGGTGGCTGTCGGGTCGATAACCGGACGCTCAATTTTGCCGGCATCCAGTTTCCGAGCCCGTGGCTGTCAGCGGGTTCAAGAACCGACGCCGGTAAAATTGAGCGTCAGCTGTCAAACCCGCTGACAGCCGCCGCTCCGGGCCAAGCGCCTCCTTTTGCCCGTTTCTACCGCCGAGCCTCATTTAAATACTGTATCGCGCGCACAGGCGAGTGGCCTGTGCGCGCACCGGGAGAGCAGGCGTTCGCCCGCTCTCCCGCGGACTTTACTGAATCGGCCCAATAGAGGGCAGAATCACATACTGCAACAACAACAACAAAAAATAAATCAATATGCACTGTAACTCTAAAAATAATGGAGCTTCCATGATCGCCGACGTGTCCTAGCAGTGTCACTGGAAATATTAATGGATTGGATACTGCCTACTTTTCCTCACAAACCCGACCTACAAAAATAAGTGTTGCAAAGCCCACATATGTTTTTGGAAATTAGTGTGCAGGCCTGAAAATTGCCTCCAAAATACATTAATGTGTTTGCTGTATTAGTTTCTGAACAAAGGCCAGGCAAACAAGCCACAGATGCTTTCTTCATCAGACCTGTGCAAGACATGAATACATTGTCGTGCCACCAAGGAAATTATTTGTTAAATCAATACCTAACATAAAAATATTTTCTAAACAGAATAAATGAAAAAAGTTATAAATCCAAAAAAAAAAAAAAAGTATTGTTTTTATAATTGTTTAGTTTCCAAAGCAAATAATGAATGGTGAAAAGGATTTTTTTACATTTGGCCAAATTAACACAGAGCAGGCATTTGTCTTGGTGCACTAAAACGGCTTTATTCTATTTTTTAAATTTTTTCTTTTTAGTCACCTCTACAAGCAGTAAGGGTGGGGGATAGGCAGGGAGATATCCAGACCCCTGGTGGGGGGAGGGGATCCGCATCCTGATGCCTCTGCAAACAATTTGCCACAACTCCTGAGTTATAGCTATCTTTTCGGAAGATGATGCAGCTTGTGATATTTCTGGCAAGCAGCATTATTGAATTAGCATAAAATTACGTATGGATGAACTGCTTTGCATGTATTTGAAAATGGTATGCATCCAAACGCAAGCAAAGCAGCTCATCTAACTAGGAGGTGGGGGTTTTTTTTTGGCCAAACATCATGCAATATTGCCACGATATGGGTATATTGTGCTATAAACAGCATTATCCATACAATGAGTGCTGTTTTTCACACACTATAACCTTATTGCAGCTTAGTAAATATACTGCAGGAATTGGAAATTGCTTTTCTTTAAGCATTCTGTGCCTCCCCCAGTAGAGGGGCTACAGCAAAGTCCCAGGGCTGTCTTTACTCTTCCAGACCTTTAACATACTCTTTTACCAAACTTCAGCCTTGGGGGGGTCAAGGTTCCCTGGTGGGGAAGAGACCTGAGCCTCTGCGGCCCTAGGTGATATGGTTGGGTCACTCTCACTCTTTGTTCAATACTCACAGTGAGGGGGGGTCGGTAATCCAAAAGGGCACACTTGAAAAATGGCTCAGCGTCCAATGTGGGTGTTCAAATAATAAAAATCTTTACTTAAGCTTAAGAAATAATATCCAGGCCATGATTCAAAAAATCAAGAACAAGATAAACAAAATAGAAATAAAAAACATATATGTTTCTCTGTCCATGGTGCCTATTTCGATGATCTTCATTCTCTCAACTGTGTGACCTAATCCAAAATGCCTTTCTCAATAAGGGTAGGTAGGTTCTCCTCCAGTTGCAACAGCTTCAAAAATAGAAGGATTCTCAAAATACTTCTCAAAGCTTCCAGAAAACTGTCTTTCATTTTACTGTTATCTGGGCACAAGATGCAAAAACAGAGATTACCCCTCTCAATCAGAAGCTGATCCAAAATATCAAAAATCACTCTCCAACTTCTCAACAAAATAAAAAACTCTTCAATTGACTAGACCATGAGGACCTACTCAAAAAATATCTACTCTTCAATAAACTCCTTTATACTATGAGATCCTGAGATGATCTCCTTACATGCTCAGTGGCAATTTATACCCCTGAGATCCATCCCAAAAATGGAAGAGCCTAACAGCTGTAGAGGTGCAGGATATGCAAAAAAATCTACCTACAAAATTCCCAAGATGACCAGTGAGAAAATATTTGTGCAGGTTCTAATTCCTGCTACAATTCCTAAGGCTATGTGGTCATCAAGGCCATGATGAACTTTTGAGGTCCCCAAATAACATGGAGGATCCCCCAATCAGAAGCTATTCTTGGCCCTCATCAATATGTATGACTGAAGCCTGTTAACGTCTTATAAACTTTTGAGTTGAAGCTACGTTCAGGATGATCAAAGCCATCATCCAGGTCCAGCTAGCAATAGATAGACCCTTGAGACCAGCACTGCCATTTCTGGCATTCGAACACAAACTGCCTGCATTCCTATGTCTGAAGACAAACACTGACTAGAGACTCCTACATTGAATCACCAAGCAGAAGATTCTTACCAAGAAGCTGCTATGTCTCTACCTGATATAACATAAGAACATAAGATATGCCATACTGGGTCAGACCAAGGGTCCATCAAGCTTAGCATCCTACCTCCAGTACTGTCCAATTCAAGTCACAGGTACCTGGCAAGTACCAAACATTAAATAAATCACAAGCTACTATTGCTTATTAATTACTGTAATAGCAATTTATGGATTTTTCCCCCAGGAACTTATCCAAACCTTTTCTAAACCCAGTTACACTAACCACTGTAACCACATCCTCCGGCAATGAATTCCAGAGTTTAACTATGCATTGAGTGAAAAAGAATTGTCTTCGATTTGTTTTAAATGAGCTACTTGCTAACTTTATGGAGTGCCCCCTGGCCCTTCTGTTATCTGAGAGAGTAAATAACCGATTTACATTAACTTGTTCAAATCCTTTAATGATTTTGTAGACTTCTATCATATCCCCCTCAGTTGTCTCTTCTCCAAATTGAACAGCACTAACTTCTTTACCTTTCCCCATAGAACAGCCGTTCCATGCCCTTTAACATTTTGGTCACCCTTCTCTGCACTTTCTCCAGAGCAGCAATATCCTTTTTGAGATGCGGTGACCAGAATTGCACACAGTATTCAAGGTGTGGTCTCACCATGGAGTATTACAGAGGCATTATGACATCCTCCATTTTATTTGCCATTCCCTTCCTAATATGTCCTAACATTCTGTTTGCTTTTTTGATCGTCGGCTCAGTGTGCTGTACACTGAGCCGACGATTTAAATGTGTTATCCACTATGACACCTAGATCTCTTTCTGGGTGGTAACTTCTGAGATAGAAACTAACATTGTGTAACTATAGCAAGGGTTATTTTTCCCTATATGGATCACTTTGCACTTGTCCACATTAAACTTCATCTGCCATTTGGAAGCCCAATCTTGATATGAGCAGCAGGCATCCATGTGCGCGCGCTACCCAGCGCGCACAAGGACGACTGATTTTATAATATGCATGCACAATTGAATCTTTATGGTCAGAAATCCCTTGTGTGTTGTGGAAGGGAATAGTGATAGGAGTATACTACCATCTACCTGGCCAAAATGGTGAGACAGACAGTGAAATGCTAAAAGAAAGTAGGGAAGCTAATCAAACTGGTAATGCAGTACTAATGCGAGATTTCAAGTACCCCAATATTGACTGGGTAAGTGAAATATCAGGGTATGCTAGAGAGATAAAGTTCCTGGATGGAATAAAAGACAGTTTTATGGAGCAATTGGTACAGGAGCCAACGAGAGAGGGAGCAATTTTAAATCTAAGAGTAGTGGTGACATCAAGTCGAGTGCTGAAACGATCCAAGGAATTGGCCAGGAGTTCCAGGCATTGTTGCTGCTGTTGGATTCTCTGTGCTAATCCTGATATGGCTTGAAGTCCGCCAAGTCCATTGCTTCAGCTATCTGTTACTTACGTGGACTCTTGGGCTGCGACAGGGTGGAGGACCCCACGTAGGAGTCCTCGAGCTCTCTGCCGTAGCAGGCGGACACTTCAACAAGGTCAAGGTCTAGGCACGAGGCCTGACACCATCGCCTGAGTGGGTCAATGGCCAGCAAGAAGAGCCCAGTGTATAATCCAATCCGGGGCAGGTGGCAAGCAAAGAGGAATCCGAGGCATAGTCTGTCCGGGCAGGCAGCAAGCAAGAATAATCCGATGTACAATACAATCCGGGGCAGGTGTGAGGCAAAGAGGAATCCGAGGCACAGTCTGAGTCAGGGCAGGCAGCAAGCAAGAATAATCCAGGCACAGTCCGACGAGATAACAAGCAACTGCAGGAAACGCTTCAGACAGGAGACCTGTAACTGAGCCCCCAAAGACAAGTCAAGCTGCCCTTTAAATAGGGGCAGCTTTATGACGTCCATCGCCTGTGCCGCCGAAGTTTCCCGCCGCGGACCCTTTAAGAACAGGGCTGTGCGCGTGCGCGCGTCTGGGGTGACACGCGGCAGCACATCTCAGCTGCGGAATGGCGGCGTTCAGCGGTCGGGCGTGACACCACGGTTCGTGAGTGGTAGCAATTCCCTGGCAACTGAATTCTGAGCAATTTGCAACACTGTCAGAACATAACCCAGAGTACCCAGTATGCAAAGAATTGCAATAATCCATCTCTGCAAATATAAGGACCTGAAGCACAGATCAAAAGTTAGAGATATTAAGTAAAGGCTTCAGCCTATGCAAGATGCACAGCTCATAAAAGGTAACTTTTAATACTGCCTTCAGATAGGCTTGCATCATAACACTGAGACAAGTATAAAACTCAGATTTCTAAATTCTGCAGACATTAGAATTTCAAGGCCATCGAGCGGAAAAGAGCTTGGAGTCTCTCAAGAGGGGAATCTACTCAGAATAATCATAACGGTCTTTTCTAGTGCTAACCGATGATGGAATAACCAGAATTTTTACAAACTGATAAGTCATTTGTAGCTGCCCAAGAAGATAACCTAAGTACAAAGAACTGAATGTCAACTATGAACTCCTAGGCCAGACAACAATTTACATAAGGGAGACAGCTAGATGTGAAATAATACTGCTGACAATGCTGAACCCTAAGGAACGCCTGTTGTTATACTATGCCTTTCATAGCCTCCTATCATTCAATCCTCCCCTCTGACAATTTATCCTGCCTCCTACAGATGTCTACTACTGTTCTACTATTATGATTGAACTCAGTTGAACTCAGTCTTCAATGTACCTATCCTTTGGTATATCTTGCCTTGTTTATATTAATATTATATGACAGTTCTCATCTTGTTAAATGTAAATGTTTTAAATCTTTTTAATGTAACAGGTTGTTATAATTGTAAACCGGAGTGAAGGCAACTCTGCTATACCTCGGTATATAAAAAAATGCTAAATAAATAAATAAATAAATATGCCATGTACTGTGTGAAGAGGCAATGCTCCCTTGTTCTACTCAGACACATAAGACTCAAATCAATTAAGAACTGTTCCCAACAACCCTATCTCCTTCAAATGGGAAAGTAAAATCTGATGATTGACAGTATCGAATGCTGCAGAGATATCCAAGGGACCCAGTACATAACGTATTCCGGAGTCAAAACCTTGTCTGATCGTATCAGTACTCGATAACAATGTAATTTCAGTGCTGAACATTTTTCGAAAACCAAGTTGGTATTGCTCCAAAACTCGTTCTTCAATAAAAGTGCTCAGCTGATTCAGAACAACATTTTTTTTTATTATGGTAAAAAGAATAAGAGTAGAAATAAGCCTGCAGTTGCTGAAAATGGATCCAAGGAAGGCTTTCCCAACAACAGATGAATAGGTGCTGTCTTCAAGCTAGGAGGCAAACATTCTTCTTGCAGTGACAAATTAGCCAGTTTGTATCACAATCACCAATTGTCTTCCCATATCATTGTTAATGAAACAGGAGGGCATTGGTTTAGTGAACAAAATTAACCATGAAAGTTGGCAATTATCTGAATAATCTCTTCCCTTGAAACAAACAAACAAACAAAAAAAAAATGACTCCCATAAAAGTGAAACTGTGCTTGAAGCCAAAGAAGGAGCTAAACTAGAAGTAAATCTATCACAAACCTGAACTATTTTATCAGAAACAAAAATGGTGCAAAATCTTCACGTTGACCAGGCTCGGAATAATCTAGCTAACTCAGGTCTGGCCAGCACCACAGCATTTTAAAATCCCGTCATTTGTCTTCCTAAGTTTGAATTTAGCTGCACAAATGGTGCTAAATATCGACCTCTAAGACTTGGGAGCAGTGAAACTTTTTTGGCAATTAATATTTATTTACTCAATTTCTCTTTGCACTTTCAGTGGCCAATACCCATTCAAAATCTAGCTCTGAACAGGGAAGGGACCAATTGACATTCATAACTGTGTTCTAAAGGGGGATTTGTACCTTTTGACTGTGCAGTCAATATATACATAATAAATGCCAGGTGCTACCGGCACTTAGTATTCAGCTAAGATGGGAGGAGGTAAGCCTTTCACCTCGCACTTGGCTTCAGGAGCACTTTTGGGGGAGGGGGGATTTGGTGCCTCACTTGTGGGTTTTTTTAGGTATGGGTTGGGGTGGGGGGGGGGGCCCACAGGGCTATAGCCAAAATGCTTCCAAAATGAATGTAGTCAAACTCTGCTAAATCTGGGGCACTGAGAAAGAAAACAATGCTTAAAGTTGTTGATCGGCTTTAGTTTTCAAGATATGTTACTGGCCTGGGTCAGTATATACGACCTTTGACTTGGGAAGTTTGGAGGATAAGTGAGTTAAGAAGGGAAAGGATCTCAAATTAAACCAGAAATAACTAATATACATCTTTGACTGAATCTATGAATAAATATAATGACTGGGCTTGGTTTTGGGCACAACAATGAATGATGAAATCTGAAGCTTGTATTGCATCATATATGATATGAATTGCATTATATTATTCCTAGAAGTCATAGATGATGTAATCATAACTCAGTTTACATCACTCTGCTGAACAAATTGCCTTAGATCAGCTCTAGAAATCGTACTGTCATTTGTCATTGTTTGATTTTGATTTCTGTCTGATCAGGATCAGATATACCATGTACTTAGAAACATAGAAACAGAAAATGACCAAATAGTTCATCCAGTTTGTCCAGCGAGCTTATGGTAGCATCTGCCACACCATACAGATCATCCCCATACTTAGTTTTCCAAACCATCAAAGGCAGGGCCCGTGTTGATTGTTGTCTGAGTCCGATTTCCCATTACCTCTTACCATTGAAGCAGCGATCAATGTTAGAGTTGTATTAGAAATATCAGGTTTAATGGTTAAGGGTTGTAACCGTCACACCAGCAAGTTACCCCCATGCACTCTTTTCTTCATTTCCATCCACAGTGTTTATTCCATGCTCCACTGAAATCTTTCACTGTTTTATTCTTCACCGCCTTCTCCAGAAGGACATTCCAGGCATCCACCACCCTCTCCATGAAGAAATATTTGCTGACGTTGGTTCTGAGTCATCCTCTCTGGGGTTTCATTATGTGGCTCCTAGTTCTACTAATTTCTTTCCAACGGAAAATGTTTGTCGATTGTGCATCATTAAAACCTTTCAAGTATCTGTAGGTCTGTATCATATCCCCCCTGCACCTCCTTTCCTCCAGGGTATACATATTTAAATTCTTCAATCTCTCCTCATATGTCATTTGATGGAGATGCTGCACCATTTCTGTCACCCTTCTCTGAACTGCCTTCATCCTGTCTCTGCCCTTTTTGAGATACGGTCTCCAGAACTGAACACAATACTCCAGGTGAGGCCTCAACAATGACCTGTAGAAGGGGAACATCACCTCCTTTTTCCTACTCGTTATTCCTCTCTCTTTACAACCCAGCATTCTTCTGGCTTTAGCTATTGCCTTGTCACATTGCTTCACCATCTTCAGATCACTAGACACTATTACCCCTTCTCCTGCTCTGTGCACAATAGCCCTTCACCCCCCATCACATACAGCTGTTTTGGATTACCACACTCCAGATGCATGACGCTGCAATTTTTGGCATTGAATCCCAGCTGTTCTAGCTTCCTTAAATCACATCTCATTCTCTCTATTCCTGGCATGTCCACTCTGTTGCAGATCTTAGTATCATCCACAAATAAACAAACTTTACCTTCTATCCCTTCTGCAATGTTGCTCACAAAGATATTGAACAGGACAGATCCCACCACTGACCGTTGTGGTACTCCGCTTAACACCTCTCTTTAGAGTACGTTCTAGTTACCATCACATGCTAGCTTCTATCCATCAACTAGTTTGTAATCCACACCACTACCTTGGCGCTCACTTCCACGCTTCTTATTTTATTCACAAGCCTCCTATGCAGGACCATATCAAAAGCTTTGCTGAAATCCAAGTAGATCACATAGAGCGCTCTTCCTCAATCCTTTCCTCAATCCAATTTCTTCACTCAATCAAAAATATCAATCAGATTGGTCTGACAGGACCTTCCCCTGGTAAATCCCTCGGGTCCAGCAATCCTCCTGCAATAGATAGTTCACTACCCTTTCCTTCAGCAGAGTCTCCATTAATTTTCCCAGCACTGAGGTGATGCTAACTGGCCTGTAGTTTCCAACCTCCTTTCTGCTCCCACTCTTGTGAAGCGGGACCACTACCACTCTTCTTCAATCAGTCGGCACCACTCCCTTTTCCAGGGATCTATTGAAAAGGTCACGCAGAGGACCCACCAGCACATCTCTGAGCTCCCTCGGTATTCTGGGAAGACCCTCATCAGGCCCCATGGTTTGTCCACTTTCAGTTTTCCTAGCTCTTCCCATACATTCTCTTCTTTAAACGAGATGCGTATACTGCATCCCCATCCACAGTCTTGTTAACTAGTGACGGTCCTTCTCCAGGGTCTTCTTTAGTGAACACCTAACTGAAGTATTTGTTTAATATTTCTGCCATTTCTTCATCACACATTGCCCCTTGGCACTTTTCAATTTCGTTATACCACTTCGGACCTTTCTCCTTTCTTCCACCTGACTTTTTTGCTTTCTTGGTTACTTTCTTTGTCCCTCTCAGTTTCGCCAGATATTCTTCCTTGTGTTCCTCTTTTTGGTATCCTTTATATTTCCTGAATGCGGTTCTTTTTGCTTTTATGTTTCAGCCACATCCTTTGAGAACCAGATCAGTTTCTTATTTCTCTTACTTTTGTTTACTTTTGTAACATATAGATTTGTTACTTTTCTAATTGCTCCTTTTTCTTTGGCCCCTCAGAGAAAATTCTTTTTCACTCAAAGCACAATTAAACTCTGGAATTTGTTGCCAGAGGATGTGGTTAGTGCAGTTAGTGTAGCTGGGTTTAAAAAAAGTTTGGATAAGTTCTTGGAGAAGTCCATTCCCTGCTATTAATTAAGTTGATTTAGAAAATAGCCACTGCTATTACTGGCATCAGTAGCATGGGATAGACTTAGTTTTTGGGTACTTTCCAGATACTTGTAGCCTGGATTGGCCACTGTTGGAAACAGGATGCTGGGCTTGGTCTGACCCAGTATGGCAATTTCTTATGTTCTTATGTTCACCTCTCCCATTTTTTCCCAGTCTTCTAATTCTACCTCCAGGTACGTCCCCATTTCAACAAAGTCCATATTTTTGAAAGTCAAAACTCAGGTCTCCATGTGACTTCTCCATATCTTATTTGCAATGTGAAACCATACCATTTGATGATCACTGGTGCTGAAGTGGACACCCACCTGGACATTAGAGACATTATCCCAGTTAGTGAGCATTAGGTTGGGTATAACTCCCTCCCTCAATTACTACTTCTGATAGATTCCGCAGAAGGGATTATCCAGTCTACATCTGGCAGATTAAAGTTTCCAACAATCAACACTTCTCCCTTCTTTCCAACCTTTTGGATGTCTTCGGACAGATCACTGTCTAGTTCTTCCATTTGAGTCAGAGGCCTGTAAACCACATCAGTAAAAATGGATGCACCATCATCTTTTTTTAGAATGGCCCATAATGTTCCTTCTCTACCCCATGTTCCTTGCAGTTCAGTTGCTTCTGTCCGCTCTGTCCTTCCTTTACAAGTTATAGCCCGGTATGGCCATATCCCAATGATGAGAATCTGTGAACCATGTCTCCATAACTGCAATAATGTCCAAGTCCGCCTCCACCATTAGGGCCTGCTGGTCTTGGATTTTATTGCTAAAACTATGAGCATTTATACTCATAGCTTTCCAATTTTTCTCCCTTAATTTGTTGCACTTCCTAGGCACCTTTTCTGCTTTTTCTGAGCTGATTGATTTTGTTTTCTCTTCTCAAGTCCTGTATTGCTAGGGGGTGATGCCACTTTCATTGACCATCTCCTGCCACCCCATTCTTTAGTTTAATGTCTGATAATATATGATCTGAATTTCTCACTTAGCATCCTCTTTCCTGCTACAGACAAATGTAGGCCATCCTTTCCATAAAGCCTTTCACTGCTCCATTCATGACCCCAGCCTCCAATGTACCGAAAACCACTTTCTGTACACCACCAGGTTTTGAGCCAGGAATTGAGATTATGTATATGGCATAGCTTCTCATTTCCCTTTCCCTGAACAGGTAATACTTCCAAAAAGGCAATAGTCTTTGCTGTGTGTCTTACTGTCTTATCATCTTTCCTAGATTATGGAAATCTTTTTGTACGTCATGGATATCATTTCTATTGAGGTCATCGGTCCCCAGATGGATGGATGATAGCACTGATATCAAAGTTCCTACTTTCTTCTGGTTTGCATTTCTACTAGCTGAGGATCCTGGAATGCATTTACCTGTTGTTTGTGCTCCCAAATTGGTTTTTTCTGACGATCGAGTCTCCCAGCAGATGCAGCTTTCTTTTATGACATTTGATTCTGTTGAAGGGCTTCTGGGTGCATTGGGTGACTTTACTTTTAGAAGTCACTTCAATATCTATTGCTGAGGTTTCTTCATTCTCCAGTGCAGAAAAAAGAATTATGTGCGAACAATGCGGATAGCTTCTGCTATGTTTGTGGTGAAGTGACTTCCGCATCCCAAAAACACAGTATAACTGTTGTGCTAAAGAAAGCAGACTACCTATATTTTGGCTGCATATGCCTTCCAGTTAGCGGATACAAATTTTCTCAGAAACAACAAGGCAGACAACTACAAGTAGTTGGTGTAAAACCTCCTCAAGTCATGCAAAAGCATTGGCTGCAACGTGCCACTAAAGATTCATTTTTTGCAGTCTCATCTATATATTTTTTTCCATCAAACCACGGAGCAGTGAGCAATGAGCTTGGCAAATGATTTCTCCAGGACATTGCAGCAATGGTATCATGGAAAATGGAGTCCATCAATGCTTGCAGACTATTGCTGCACAGTGGCAAGAGACTTTCCATTTAATGAACACAAGAGACAAGCCAGAAGAGCTGAGTAGCCACTGAATAAGGACTAAACTATGAACCTACTGTATATATACATAATAGTTTGTGGCCTTTTGTTTCATAGTAAATTGTATTTTTATAATTCTTTTGCTGATTTCTTTTTTTAATCTTATCCAATAATCAATCAAGACAAAAACTTGATGCATGAAATGTGACCTTTAGCAATGAACGTAACAGAAGAGTAAAAAGAAATAGAGAAATAGGTAATATCTATCAGATTCAAAAGCTACATTAGCCACAAGTACGAGTTGGAATTCAAGACAAGGAAAAATCCACTGAAGGAGTGGGAGAAACCTAGACAAAAAGAAGAATACAATAGAGCAGGATCCTGAGACAATTATATTTATGGTTCACAAAGTTAATCTAAGCATCAAGATATTACGATGGAGTCAAAGGACTGCTTAGCTTCTTGGAAGCAGAAAAATAAAATGTAATTGAAAGGGCTCATAGAAAATATATGACACATTTTGAATTTTGATACATTTCCAAGGGAAACGTACAACAATGTGTGCCCCTAGGGTTATCGCTTCTTGCTTCATCTTTTCTTCTTATGCTGCTGCATCTTCTTTGATAAATCAGGAAATATCCATATTTTCCCACCCAAAAAACAAAGAATTAAAATTACGAAAAAACAAGGCATCACAGTCTTTTTCTTGATTAAAAACAAAACAGACTAATAAAGTCGCTAGTCTAGGCTGTGATTTAAGAGATTGTTCTATCATGGCAGTCACATCCAAAGTATCTAATGCAACAACTCCAACGGCTTGATTCCCCTCCTGAGATTCAAATCTTCTACGGGATGGAAGAAAATAGATTTTATTAAGTGGAGGTATCGCCGCTTCTTTTATTTTCAGAATGCCCAGCAAATATTTTTAAACAAGTCTAGCGGTGACTTAGTTGAAACCTGGGGAAAATGTATCAACCTCAAATTTAGATATTTAGTGTAATTTTCAAAATTTTCAATTTTTTTTTATTTATAACCAGTTTATCTTGTCAGTGACCCATTGAATTTCTTGAATTTGTGAAGCAAAGTTATTTTCACAGTTTTGAATTTTAACTCCTCACTGACAGGGTCATTCATTAAAATGCGATGTGGCCTTATCACGTGCCTTATCGCGATGTGGCCTGACGCATGCAATAACTACCACATCACAACGTTAACATGTAAATGAGGGACAGGGGATGGATTAGGGCGGGGTTTGGGTGGGGTTAGAAAAATGTGGTTTCCGGTACCGACATTATCACCGGCAGTGGAACCGGAAAAAAACACTACCTTTTTCAGTGGCACTATGGGGGCAATAGTGTGTGTGTGGCACGGCCGCAAATGTGGCAGGGGAAAACGCACAGCTGTGATGTGGCCGGCTGCACACTATGCCCCCCACCCCTTTTCTGTCTGTGGCTCATCATTCCGCTATATTTATAGCGGAATGATGAATCTAGGCCTTAGTGAGAGCTGGAACAAGCAAAGAAATACCTTAATGAAAAGAGGTGATTGCAGTCCATAATGAGTCCATTGTAACAATCTCTGGCTTGGACAATGCATGAATATAGGATATTCGGGGATTCCTGACTCAGGTGGTAAGGAAATTGTCTCACTTAACCCTGATGTTCTAGCCTCCAAACTAGGCCCAACTCCGCTGGAAGAACCTCCCATTCCTGTTCCTGAGATCTCGTGTGCTTCCGCAGCTACGAGAGGATTGCTGGTAGCACGTTGATGAAATCCTGCAATGACTGAAGCTTCTCTCTGCCTCCAGTGCTCCCTCAGGTCCCTCCGTATCAAAGGACTGCATGTAGCCGGCAACAGAAGTCTGCCGAAAGAAAGGTAAATTTGTGGCTTGGGGAGAAGCACCACGAACCTTGCCCTTGACCATCACTGTCCGCGCAAGCAAAGATTCAAAGAAGAAACAAGAGCCTCAGCAGGAGAGTTGGCTATAGCGTCCTGCTCAGTCGGCGATCTTGAATTAATTTTTAAAGTATCACATAAACAGGAGAGGTGAAATATTATGCAACCATAAATACACAGAAAGACCCGAGTTTACAATTTATGATTAAAACTATACTATCTGCACACTCTCTTCGCAACAGACATAGACATAAAATGCAAAAACGTAAATATCATGGAAACAGTAGCCAATCAGCTGGTTTAATTGTCCTATTTTAATTCAGCACATGAGCATCAATAATAAATGGCAAATTGTATTGCTGAAGCGATGACGTCTAAAAATTTGTGCACCAAGTGAGGGTCTTAGGATCTGGCTTACTGCCTTTTGAGTGTGATTGAGTGAGGGAAGGAAGGAGGGAGGGGGGAAATGGGGCACCCTCAGGTCTTCAGGCCACTACATATTTACTCTCAAGAGCAGGAGGGAGGGGAAGAGGGGAAAAGCTGGCAGCAGGGCCAGTTTTTTTTAGAGGGAGAGAAAGGACTGAGTAATCTGGGCATTTTAGCAATTTAAAGTGCGAAAAAGAAGGGAAGGGACAGCAGTTTTTTGTTGTTTTTTTTTTTTAGAAAGAGAGCTTAGGCAGCTAGTGCCAGATTTTTTTTTATTTTTTATCACTAACTGGCTAAATTTAGCCAGGGAACCCTAGGCACAGTAAATCTAGGCGATCAGTATTTGACTAGCTAGATTTAGGGAAAAATTCAACTGGAAAACTAACTGGTCAGATGGAGCTGAATGTTTTCCTAAAAATTAGCCAGTAATCTTACTTGCTCAGTGGGTCTTTAAATATCAGACCCTAAATCTCCAAAGGTGATTAAATTGTTAATGAGGGATGGAAGGCTTTTAGAGCCATGGAAAATCTCACATCCTACAGATAGAAACTTTACTGTGTTCCCCCTTCCTAAAATATCGTATACTAGAACTGACTATTTCTTGATATCCAAAATACTTATGCTTTCAATAGTTCAGGCAGGGATCTACAGCATTATAATATCGGATAATGCTTCGACCTCTTTGACTTTAAATCGGGAGGGAGTAAGTCTTCCTAATCTGATATGGTGCTTTTTAACTGTAGACTTCTGGGGGATCCGGCTTGCACAGGTCAAATTATCCATGGATGCTTTTAAAATGACTCTTAGGGGAGCGATTATAAATTTTAGTGCTGGAAAAAAAAATAAGCAAAGTAAGCAGGACAGATCGAATCTTATTGCTGCTGTCACAGGGTATCAAATTCTGCCTCCCTCCCTCCCCCCATGAGGTATTTTCCTCTCCACTCGCATGGCAGCCTTGGCTTCAGCTGGCCTGACTGCCCTCAGTATGTGTCAGAGGTCTCCAGTCAGACCTTGTCCCTAAAGTGAGGTCAGTGAGATAAGGTAAAGTATCACTCCCCACTGGGAGGGGTTTGTGTAGAGGATCTGTGCCTGTATAATTCAGTAGGCAGAAGCAGAGATGACCGCAGGACCTAGAATTCTGCAGGGCAAGAAGGAGGTGGCGTTCCTGCTAGGGGAAGGTGGCCAGGACCAGAGGAAGACGTCATCCAGGCCTTACTGGGAGGAAGGTGAAAGGCATCCAGGAGAGGAGGAATTCCAAGGTGTACCAAGAGAGAGAGAGGTGCTCCAAGGAAGAGGAGAATTCTTCAGATCCAGGTGGATGAGTGTACCGGGGAGATTCGGAGAAGAAACTGCCCGCACTGGGAAAATTCAAGACTTGCTGACAGACCTAATAAATCAACCAGAGGCTCAACTAAGAGACAGAAGTAAGAGAAAGGAACTGAGAAAAGCTGCTACCCAAAAGGTACTAGAAAGGCCCAGGGAGGACATTGTGCAAGGAAGAGAAGAGACTCTATGTTGGATGCTATTCTAATTTCCTGGACTTGTGTTGCTGGAGTGCACTACCATCTGGTGAATTGTGTTTGTTTTCCTGCTCTCAGTTCAATAAAGATTTGTATTTTGAACAATCAGAACTGGAGGGAAGAGTGTTCTTTTGTATATGCTGTGTGTGTTTTGGAAGAGTTCCAAAAATAATGCACAGGGATTGAAGCTTCAGATCTATACATGTTTACTTTAGTTATTTTCCTGCACAATTTTGCCTATGCTGAAAGCAGGCACGAAAGTCAATATCCTGCAAAAGTCTGGAAGTGGAAGTTTTGTCTGCAGCATTTTCAAGTGACACCGTAAAGGCTTGTGGCAGGGCTGAAACTGGGTTCGGAGCATCTTTTGAGCCAAATGATATCTTTGTTCTCTGGTGCTCTTTGAATGAGGGTTGTTGGTGGTGAACAGAATAGGATTATTTCAGATTCCTTTGTTCTAGACAGAGGTATTAGACAGACAGTGATGCTCCTTATCCCCCACTCTTGCTTAATTTAATGCTAGAACTGCTATTGCTGGGAAATAAATGCATGGGTTCATTTTAAGGACTGGGGGGAGGGGGGAGGAAATTTTCAAAACTAGGTGGCTTGTGGCAAAATCCAGAGGTGCTGTTCCCCGGAGACTGTTCTCAGATTTTGAAAGGAAAAGAATGCATGCATTTACCTTTTGGAAGTGGCTTAGGGGAAGTGTACTACCCATGGAGATTAATTTTGCACTTCTTTTTTTCTGCATTTTGCAAATCTTCAACTACATCCTTTGCTCCCCATACACACACACACACGCTTCACCTCATCTCTGATCCCACCTACTTTTCTCAGAAGTAACAGCACTCCTGTTTTTGATCCCTGCGTGTACTTTTACCCACATACAGGCTGGGCAATGCTTAAACAGCCGTGTATTTGTGTAAAGTAAATGTTACTCTTTTTAAAAAAAAATAAAAATAAAATTATATTTTATTCAAATTTTCCATGAACATGTACAAATAATGTGATGCGGCACAACATTCTCTAACAGTATCCTAACAGTTTCATTGTGTAAAACATTGGCTACATCAGACACCGACTTAGAAGTTTCCATTTCTCAACTATTGGGCAGGAAGGATAACTTTCGAACAGAAGCGTGTGGTGGCATGAATGGGCAAATACAGCTGCGAGCAGATCTATGCAAGTATTTTATAACTTGCACGTATGATATATGCATGTTTGATAAAATACATGCATTTCTACCATGCAGCCACATATGTGCATATATATGCTTACGCATGGATACATGCATTGCTTTGAATCTACATATTTTAATGCATTTAATGCATTAAAATATGCATTTAATGCATATTTTAATGCATTGAACGCACATACGTCTCCTACCTATTTTAAAAATAAACCTGCATGTTTTTTTACATGTGAAAGTAGGACCTACTTGCATAAGTCCCAGTTTACGCACATACATCAGAAAATGTTAAACATCTGCGCACACATGAATATTAACTAGTTTACCAATTAGTCCACCCATTTGCCCCGTCCTTTCTGGTTCTCCAGCCCGAACTCCCCCCCCCCCAAGTTCATGCAGACCTCCCACCCAGTCAGTACCACACAATAAAGACGTTTAATATCACATAAGACAATTAGCAGGTGTGATAATTCGCAGGTAAGATGGCAAATGTGCGTGCATATGTGTCTTCCAAAATAACAACTTACGCGTGTTAGTGCTGGTCCCGCCCTGGAACGCCCTTAGGCCACTTTTTTTTTTACACATGTATGCATGGAAGCAAAAGTGAGAATGCCTGCGTATTTTTTACTTTTATAAAATATGGATTTCACCAGTAGATGCTACTTACGCAGGTACAGGCTCATTTTTATGCCCATAACGTTTTGAAAATTCACTCCATTATTTTCTTGGTTTACCAAATCAATAGGATCTCTCTCTCTTAATATTCATTGTACCTAGGCTATTTTAGATCTTCACTCATTTCAGTGGAAATCAGAGAGAACAAACTATTTGAGAGTGATATGCCCATAATGATTTTAAACCAACAAGCTTTGATTACTATGGGACAAACAGAAGGGTGACTAGAAGCTCCTTTAAAGTGGGCACCGTTACATTCATCAAGGTGGGGGAGACCTTGAAGCTGTTAAAATGTCTCCTCTGCCACAGAAGTCAGGTTTTGAAAGGTCCCGTGTGGCTGCTTGCAAGCTCCCTGGCTGACTTTGCACAGGCAGACCTGCAAGCAAACTTTCAAAGAGAAAGCTCGTGACGTTTTCCTTGGAAAATTCGAAGGTTGTAAGACGGTGCCAGGAGGACTTCCTTGGCACCTGCGTTTATAGCCCATTCGTCTTTTTTTTTGCTTGTCTGGATTTTCCCCTGGAGAAAAAACTCCCCGCATGCAGCCTAACCCCTCCGGAAACCTAAGATGAGCAAAGGCTGGGCCAGCTATCATCTTGCACAAAATAGTATACCTGCATCTGTTTCTACTTAGCAATGTTATATGTATATGATATTTATATACCTAGTTAACTGTTAAACAAGCGTTTGGCTTTCTCCACTTATGTTTATTGTAAAGCTTCAGGCTGAATTACTGTTTGCTGTAAACTGAGGTGATGTGCTTTACCTGCCGCGGTATATAAAAAACTATAAATAAATAAATAAATGTTGCTGTGCTTTAAGGAGAGGCAGAGCCTATGGTTTTTTCGCTTCAGCTCTCTTCCTGGCTCTTTTGCATCTCACTTGGCATTCCACGAATGCGTCCCTGGGAGGGCTCGTGCAGGAACCACCGAGCCGCTCCATGCAGACCCACTCTGGCACTCTGTATGCACCCCCCCCCCCCCCCCAGCATCGACCAGCCCTGGCAGTCCCTGCCTCGGGCTGGGAGTTACTGCATTCACTGGAGAGAGGCAGGAGCTTGGGTGACCCAGCCCTCACATTACAGGTAGCATCAACATGACACACACTGTGCCCAGTCCTAACCATTTCCCAGTGCCAGTCGGCTAGCGTGAAAATAAAGACGTCCAGAGCCCCAGATATCTCCTGATAGTCGCCTAATATGCCTCTCGGGTTTTTTAGCAGCATTAGGGGCCACGACTGGAGAAGGCGACATCTATTTGTAAGAGAAAAACTAACACAGAATTTTAAGCAGCCAAGGGGCTGCGCGGGAGGAAAGTGTCCTGGCAGGGTAGCTGCCTTTAAATGCGGGTTGAAGACAAAGGGAAAGCTTTTGAAAAGGCAGTTCATTTTGTAAACATGCATTTCAGAGTAAGACGCGCTATCTAAAAAAAAAAATCGTTTCCTTAAAACGTGCGAGCCCCGAGCAATAGATGAACACGGGAGAGCAAAACTGGATTTTTAAGTGGCACGAATGCAGCTTGTAGGCTTTTATCTACCCTGAGCGTTATTCAACAACAGGAGATAATAGTAGCTGCTCAAAAGCAGTTTTGTTTCATTCATTGTATTACTAGCAGCTAAAAAATTATTTAAATGATAACAAATAGATGGTGTGACGAGTTTGGTGAGAAAGATAGACACAAAAATCTCTTTTGTATCAATGATTCCCATAAATGGCCTGGCTATGATGTGAGCTTTTCGGTTCTGTTCTATTCTTGTACTTGTAAACCTTCTTCCTCGGCTTAGAACCAAAGCGATTCACACTCACAGAAAATAAAAAGTAAATACACAATAGTAACTGTAATAAAACAAATATATCAAATAAAAATTACAACATATATAGAGTAATTGATATTGTTATATGTTTTGATATATATATATATATATATATATATATATATCATATATCATATATATCATATATATATCATATATTGATATTGTTTTGATTGATATTGTTATATATATATATGATATATATATCATTTTATTTATGTTATGTTATTTTTGTTATTATGTTATTTTTACAGAATTACATTTTTTTTACATATTATGTAATTATGTAAAAAAAATATATGTATTTTTTTACATAATTACATAATATGTAATTATGTTATTTTTTGCTGGTTGTAATGTAAACAGAAGTGATAATTAATCTTGTCAATTGAACCTCGGTATATAAAAAGTTATAAATAAATAAATAAATATATTGATATTGTTTTGATTGATATTGTTTTGATTGATATTGGTATATGTAATATATATATATTATATATATTATATATATATATATATATATATATATATATATATATATATATATATATATATATATATATATATATATATATATTGGTTATAGTTTTGCACCCCTGTTATCTGTAAACCGACATGATGAGAACGAGTTCTTGAATGCCGGTATATAAAAACCTTAAATAAATAAATAAAAATAAATAAATAAATAAATATCAATCAAAACAATATCAATCAATCAACAATATCAATCAAAAAAATATATACACACACACACATATCAATAATACAAATAAACATTGAGCTTTCCACTCTCATTCATCACTCATGAGATAAGTAATGCAGAACTGTCCAAAAGGCTTCAAATCTGCAAAATCTGGAGCTCTTTGAAAAAAAAAATGTTTGCATGGTTAGACGTCCAAGCGACAGAGGAATTTTTCTCGTGAATTGAAAATATATTTTTGTGAAGCCGGAAGAGATGGATTGCCTGCTGATATTCGGCTGTTCGTGTAGGCTCTAGAATTTGACAGAATCGTAGCAGAAATGAACAGACAGGGCATTGTCAGGAGCTCGGTGAACTATAAGTGCCTATCATAAACCTTACTGCATTAACAAAATATTTCCATTAAGTGTGGCCTGAAAAGAAACGCTATTGCCGATGGGCTCAAACTGAGTTCAACGAAACTTCTGCTCAAAGAGAATTTAAACCTCATGTGAAAATCAGAACATATCCCTGGCATGTGCCTTTGATTTTTTTTGTTTTTAAATAACTTTTACACAGGAGAAAGACAGCTGCCCTTCACGTTCAGCCTTCATCTGAGTGTTTTAAAAATGACGAAGTGAAGCAGCATTCCTTGCTACCCATGGATTTCAGATAGTGCCTTTCAAATGTTGGGGAAACAACAAAAATAAACCGGAAATGTAGGTGTTTCCTTTCTTTTTTGCTTATTAGGATTTTAAGATGCTTAACATTGATGTTTCATGATTTTTTTTTCAATGCTCTAACATTTACTGGATTTCTTCTTAAGTTATTAGTAATATATTTTGTAAACACTTATTATCAGAAGCCCTACTAACTAATGTCATTGTCTCCTCCTTCACAGCCCCCCCAACAGTTCCCACTAGCCCCTCACAGCCTTGGCACTCTCTGCCATTCCCAAAACAATCCTCTTCCAGCACAATCCCAAAATAATTCCTCACAGTACTAATACTCTCTGGGCACAGACAAATACTGCCCCTCCCCCCCCTCTCCCAACCCTAGCACTGTCCCACCTCAGAGTTCCAACATAGCTCTCCCCACAGCCCCAGTACTCTTTCCCCCCAGCACTAGTACTCCCTCCAGCTCCTGCACTTCCTCCCTCCTTTCTCACACACACACACACAGAGTATGCCAGCACGTGCTCCATTCCAAGCCCGATGGAAGGAGGCTGGAGGCAAGCTGGCTCAGTCTCTCCCTAGCCCATATGCCTGGAGAGCACTTGACTGCAGCTGCCTCCACCACAATCGGACCGTAGGCCAGCCTTGCATGGACAGAACAGGTTTGAGGGATAGGGGAGGCTAGGAGAGGGGGCAAGATGAACCTTATCAGTTTCTCTTCATATTTCATAGGCTGCTCCTCCCAGTCAGGCTGCAAAAGGCTGTATCACAAAATCAATATATGCAGACAATAACAGTTTCAAATTTGTAAAACAAATTAAAATGACAACAAACCCAACCACCAAAAAAACATAATAAATCAATTCAATTTAAAATTGAATATCATGATCTCAGAAAAATAAAAGGTATAACATTATACATAAACTGTTTGGAATAGCTATATTTTATATAGTTTCCTAAAACTAATAAGATCTTTTAAAATTTTGAGCTCCTGTGTGGCAGAGCTCTACAGCTGAAGCCCTACACATGAAAATGTCATTTTCTTGGGTTTCCATTAACTTAATCCTCCCAGGAATCTAGTGAAGAGAAAGTTGAGAGGAGTGTAGGGTTCGCTTAAGACTATACCAGCATATTCGAGCTTGCCGGTAAAAATGGAGCACAGTTATTCAATACTTTAAAAATGAAAACCAGAACTTTAAATTCCGCTCTTTATTCAGTTGAGAGGCAATGTAATGCTGTCAACACAGGAGAAATGTGGTCCTAAGTTTTGCCTCCCTGAATCGCCCATGCACTGGTATTCTGCATACCTGTAATCTAGCTAGTTGGTATTTTGGAAGACCAATATAGAGAAAATTACCACTTTCCAAGCAGAAGGTGATTAGATCCTTCTAAACCAAGAAAAAGAGTCTTACATTATGAATATTCCATGCTTCCAGTTTGGGAATGAAGGTAAGATCAGTATCAGACATAACACCAAGAGCTCTAAATTCCTAAGTACAACAATTCTTGGTTGGAATTTTCTTGAGAGAGAGAGAGAGAGAGAGAGAGAGAGAGAGAGAGAGAGAGAGAGAGAGAGAGACTATCTACAAGGCCTGTGTAGTAGTTAGCTATTTATGCTACTATAGGAGGCCCACCTAGTAACTCATGGTGTATAATGAGATTTGTACAATGTTCTCTCAACCTAGCTTGATATTACCCAGGAAGAGAGTCTATCAAGCTAGGTTGAGAGAACATTCTACAAATGTCATCGTTGTGTGAGTTTCCTCACTCAGAAGGACATCAAATCTTCACAAGAGTGCAGTGTTCTGTTCCTACGACTCACTCTGCATGTAAAAGTGGTCCCTAAGCCCTACACTACTACCTAAACCTCACCTTGCATTACTAGGTGGGCTTCCTATAGTAGCATAAATAGCTGCTTACAATGGTGCCACCCCATGAAGCACTCTCTCTCTCTCTTTCTCTCTCTCTCGCTCTCTCTCTTCCACCCCCCATCTCAGGCCCTTCCCCAGCCTAAAAATGCCCAAAAGCAAATTGCATTATGGGCATATTGCAAGACAGCTTAACACAATTGAAAACGGTATAGCTATTTTTGGCGTTATGGCTTCACACTTTGCAAAGCCAGCCCACTTTTACAGAATTCCCGCCCCCAGCTCCTCCCCTTTACAAAATTTGCATTATGGTGCTTTTCGCATGCGTTAATGTTTTTTAAGATATATGCTACATTTATACATGTACATTTTTTTGAAAATTACCCGTAAGAAGGTAACTTTCAAATGCTTTGTGGTACTGCATTTGCGTACAAGAGTGGATGCACAGAGATTTATCCTAGTATTTTAAAAAATGTGCAGGAATTTGCTGTACAAGTTGTAAAATACAGTGTATTTCTGCTCTGAAAGTATGTACATTTGTTTCAGTATGCACAAATATTTGCAATGCAATGAAAGTCTTTACTTTCTCTATCTGTTTTCTGAGCATACACTTGTATATTTTACATGTGAAAAAATATTAGATTTATGCATAAAACTCGGATTTATATATGGAGGCAGGTAGATTTTAAAGTATGTGTGAGTACTTGAAATCTCTAATCTGCCAATACCTCCATCAGTTTATCCAGTTTATATCCAGTTCATCCTGAGCAGTTCATCTGGACCTTTCACCCCAAAAATTGCAAGTAGACATCCAATTTCAATTGAGCTAGTTGATTAACAGGTGTAAAATTGCACGAATATCCCTCATTAGGGGTGTGCATTCGGTCCCTACGTATTGGCAATCCTCAATGGATGTGCCAATATTCATTGTATTCATGGGGAAGCGAAACGTATCACGATTCCCCACGGATACAACGAATTTTTGCCGAATTATTCGGCCGCCAATTTAAACAACCCCCCCACCCCCCTGATCCCCCCCAAGACTTACCAAAACTCCCTGGTGGTCCAGCGGGGGGTCCGGGAGCCCATCCCATGCACTCTACACCCTCGGTACCAGTTCAAAATGGCGCCGATAGCCTTTGCCCTACTATGTCACAGGGGCTACCGGTGCCATTGGTCAGCCCCTGTCACATGGCCATCAGTGCCATCTTGTGCTCCTGCCATGTGACAGGGGCTGACCAATGGCACCGGTAGCCCCTGTGACATAGTAAGGGCAAGGCTATCGGCGCCATTTTGATTCCTGGCACCCGACGGCACAAGTGCAGGAGATCGCTCCTGGACCCCCGCTGGACCCCCAGGGACTTTTGGCCAGCTTGGGGGGGCCTCCTGACCCCCACAAGACTTGCCAAAAATCCAGCGGAGGTCCGAGAGCAACCTCCTGCACTCGGGCCGTTTTGCCCTCTCTATGTCACAGGGTCGGCCCTGTGACATAGAGAGAGCAAAGGCTAGCACCGGCGCCATTTTGAGTACTGGCAGCCACTAGCCTTTGCCCTCACTATGTCACCAACTGTCAGCCCCTGTGACATAGTGAGGGCAAAGGTAGCACCGGCGCCATTTTGAATACTGGCAATACGGCCCGAGTGCAGGAGGTCGCTCCCGGACCCCCGCTGGGCTTTTGGCAAGTGTTGTGGGGGTCAGGAGGCCTCCCCAAGCTGGCCAAAAGTCCCTGGGGGTCCAGCAGGGGTCCAAGAGCGATCTCCTGCACTCGTGCCGTCGGGTGCCAGGAACCAAAATGGTGCCGATAGCCTTGCCCTTACTATGTCACAGGGGCTACCGGTGCCATTGGTCAGCCCCTGTCACATGGCAGGAGCAGAAGATGGCGCCGATGGCCATGTGACAGGGGCTTACCAATGGCACCGGTAGCCCCTGTGACATAGTAGGGCAAAGGCTATCGGCGCCATTTTGAACTGGTACCGAGGGTGTGAGAGTGCTCCCGGACCCCCGCTGGACCACCAGGGAGTTTTGGTAAGTCTTGGGGTGATCAGGAGGGTGGGGGGGTTGTAGTAAATTTAATTTTAGCCGAGTAACAAATAGGATTCGACGTATAACCGTATCGGGACGCCATACGGACGCATGCAACGAATCTGCCCCCCGACGAATACGTATCCCGAATGCAACGTATGGCGTCCCTCTGCACATCCCTATCCCTCATATAATAGCAACTTCTGTGCATACATCTTGATCCTGTTCTGGAATGGCCAGAGACAGCCTCTATTTTCGTCCCGGTAAATGTGCATGCAAAATTGAAACTAAATGCTTACTTTTGATGTTTATAAAATAGTATATGTGCGAAAAGAGGGTAGTTATGAATGTTATATTCTAATTTTGTGCATATAATAAATCTTTTGAACATTTACTTCTAAGGGGTAAAATTTGAAAAGTTTGCGTGTGTAAAAATGATTAACATATGCGCATAAATAGCCTATACTCGCGTATTCTGTATTTTATAAATGTAAAAAGTAAGCAATGCATGTTCACTTTTGCGTGCTGTCACACTCCACTGCTCACGGGCCCCAATCGCAAGCAGCCTCACTCGCCCCGGCCTGACGCCACTGCAGGCCTCTCCCATCTCTGCAGCTGAGGAGCCGCCACTGGACCTTGCTTCCCGCCCGGCCTGGAGTGATGCACCGCCACCATCGTCCCCAGCGGGGGGCCACCCCGCTGCGGGCTCCTGCATCTAAGTGGCTGGAACCGCTCGTGAGTTTGTCCATCTCTGCGACAGAAGAGCCGGCGCTGCTGCCGCTTGCCGGCTGGGTGCTGGTCCTGCTCTGCCCGTGGCAGGGAGGTGGCCACTGATTCCTCCTCTTCGCTGCATGGAGCCGCTGCCGAGACACCTCTCTACATGGCAGGGAGCTGCTACTGCCGATCCCGTGCTCCGGAGCAGGGAGCCACTGCCAAACTCACTCTTCATGGCCTGAGTGCCACTGATTTCTCCTTGAGGCATGGAAGCCGCTGTTGCTACCTCGCCTGTCCCGGGCCCTGCTTAGCCGTGGGCGCACATCCCTTTTGGATATTTAAAGGGCCAGCAGTGGGAAAAGCCCCACAGCCCCAACAGATGATATCATCACTCCTGGTCATGTCCAGCCCTATAAAAGGGCTCTGCTTCCACTCCTTGGTGCCTTCGCATGGATCCTCACAGTCGTCTGTGCTTCCTTCACCATGCAAGGTTCTCCGTGGTCTCCGCCTGTCTTGATGCTCTTCATATTCAACGTTCCTGGGCTCCTGTGAATGTTTCTGGTCTTGTTCTTCATTGGAGATCCTTTGTCATCTCTCCAGTGTTCCTCATGTTCCACGTTCCTGATGTTCCAGTCCTGGTCCTGATATTCCCATCTCCAGCTCTTTGTCCTGCTTCCTGGTTTCCTTCTCATCCACCTTTCCTGGTGTGCCACTCTCATGGTCCATGACCAGCCCTTGGGGAGGCTGTGTAGGGCACTTCGTGGCACAAGGCCTGTCTTCATTTCTGCAGCACAAGTTTCTGGAAGGCCCTTGATTTTAATGCTGAGGTGTGTTCCTGAATCCTGAGTCTTGAATCCTGTTCCTGATCTTCAGAGCTCCTTGTTCTTGCTTCTGTCCATGCCCTAGACTCAAGCCAGAACCTGCTCTGCTTCAGCGTGGTCCATGACCAACCACGGGTGGCTGGGTAGGGCATGCCTCGGTGCAGGCCTCTCCTGAATCTTCATCATGTTTCTAGTTCCTAGTCTTCATCTTCTCATCTGGAGTCTGCTTTGCATCCAGTGTGGTTCGCGACTAGCCATGGGCGGCTGTTTAGGGTGCGTTGTGGTGCAGTACTCACCCTTTATTAGTGCCTGAATCCTGAATCCTCATCAGAGTCTTCCAAGTTCCTCGAGTCTGAGTCTGTCTTCCAAGCTCCTCAGTTCCATATCTCATCATGTTCCTACCCGTTGCCTCCGTCTAGCCTCACGCACTTGTCGTTCATAAGTGGAGGGTCTGGAAAGTCTACTGAGTGGCCAGATCAGCCATTGCATTGATTCGGATTCACCTGTGCGTGCAGGTCCAGTGGAGGTCTGAGTCTGCCTTGTTCTAGTTCCTCAGGTGTTCCACACCTCGATCCTAATCTAGCCTTGTTCCAGCTCCAGCCCGTGCTTGGTCACTCTCACCTCCCATGTTGTGTGTCTTGGGGGCTCCTCTCTGAGTCGTGCCATGGCCCAAGGGTTCACATCTCCCTAGAGCAAGCAACCGCACCCCTGCACTCACAACAGGATGTGAAAGCCATGAGCTCGGTAGGTGTGTTCCTGTGGCGGGCTCAAGTTTTCTCTGGACTCTTTGATACCTTGTTCCTTGTCAAGTATTTTTGCCCAAGTTTTCCTGGATTTTTTTTCTGATCGTTGCCAAGAATTTTATCAATTCGTGTCTGGATTTTTTATTTTTCATGACCCGCAGGAGGCGCCTGTATTTGTTTTCGATCATCCACTCCTTTTGGAGCACCTGTTATTGTGCCTGGGTATATTTTTTACAACCTGCAGGAGGTGCCTGCACCCAGGTTTTTCAAGCTCTTCAGTTTTTTTCTGGAGCCTTCTTGATCCATCGACGGTCTCCGATTTAAGGACTCATTTTTGACACTTGCCAGTTTTCAGATATTTTCCTCTTAGGGTTATTTTTTCTTGACCTGCAGGAGGCGCCTGCACCAGGGTTCAACTTTGTTAGTTTCAAGTCTGCTGGCTTTCCATCAAGAGTCTTTGACCTGCAGGGGATGCCTGCATCCAATCATTGATTTACAGCTGTCCCAGGGTCCTTGATCCATCTGACCTGCAGGAGGCACCTGCACCCAAGGCCTGGGTCTGCTCCTTCAGTTTCAACTTTGTCTCTGCATTACACTTCTTGTGTCACCTCTGCTGAAAGTCCTCAGTCCACCTGCAATCTTGGTGGTGCAAAATTGGTGGTGCCCTCCCAGGCCACCTTTCACATCTGTTGCCTTTACCCAATCTTCTCGACCTTGAACAATAATGCTGTTTCTGGGATTACAGCTAATACCATCTTGGAGCCACTCTGGTTTCTAGAGACCAACATCTTGCCTTGTACATCTCCTAAGTAAGATTTAATCCCGGAATTCCATTTTGGACAACCGTCTTCTGCCAGAAGAGTTCTGATTACTACACCCTTCCCGTTGGTTCAACCCAAAGGCCATGCTTGTATTGTCTTACCATCTTTTAATGTAAGATCAAGTTCCATCTTCTTCTGAGTTTCCATCTAGAAGTCATTCTGTTGGATATGAATATGCTCTCCAGAATCTGCTGTTGGTAATCTTGTACCTATTTGGCTTCTGTTTCAACTTCAAGCAACATCTGCTGTTAAGGATATAATGGTATTTCCTCAAGTTCAGTCTTTTGCCTTCAGTGTCATCTTCTTAGTTGGTCCTGTTTCCAGACATTTGGCCTATTCAAGAGCCACCTGTCTCTAGTTACGCCAACCAGCTACTCCTCTATTCTGGTACAACATCCCCAGCTACAGATCAAAAATAATGTTGTGAGCAAGATTGCTACTGCTATTGGAGACATCAACCTTACTGTGCTCCGTACTTTCACTCATTTAAGTGCTTTGCAATTGAATTATCTCTAAGATGCTGCTTTTGATCTACATCCTTTCAGTCATCAAAGCACAGTTTGCTAATACCAGCTAGTAATCCAATTTACTCATGGCAATACTCCCAGCTACAAGATTAAGCTTGGTGCTCTAACTAACTAACTAGATTCAACTTTGAGGTGCCATACTTCGGTTGCAACCAAGTGAAGCTTAAGAATTGAACCGACTCTTCAAGATGCTACTACTGTACCTGCACCTTCAGGTCAATCTGGGTCATGTCTTGTCAAGTTTAACTGTCTTCGAGTATGTTTCAAATGGCTCATCGCTTCAGCTCCTTTACCAAGCACCTTCAGACCGTATGTTTGGACCCCCAAGTTCCCCAGTTAGTATAGAAGATATGCCTTCTTGTCTTCAGCCAAAGAAAAGAGGCTGAAGAGGGGGGATTTGAGGAGGGGGTGCTGTTGTGCTCCACTGCTCACGGGCCCCAACCATGAGCAGCCTCACTCACCCTGCCCCGATGCCACCGCAGGCCTCTCTCATCTCCATGGCTGAGGAGCCGCCACTGAACCTTGCTTCCTGCATGGCCTGGAGTGCAACGCTGCTGCCACTGCCATGTTCCCCAGTGGGCCCACCCCGCTGCGGGCTCCTGCATCTAAGTGACTGGAGCCACTCATGAATCTATCCATCCTTGCAGTAGAAGAGCCACCGTTGTTGCCGCTTGCCGGCTAGATGTCGGTCCTGCTCTGCCCATGGCATAAGAACATAAGAACATAAGAACATAAGAAAATGCCATACTGGGTCAGACCAAGGGTCCATCAAGCCCAGCATCCTGTTTCCATCAGTGGCCAATCCAGGCCATAAGAACCTGGCAAGTACCCAAAAACTAAGTCTATTCCATGTAACCATTGCTAATGGCAGTGACTATTCTCTAAGTGAACTTAATAGCTGGTAATGGACTTCTCCTCCAAGAACTTATCCAATCCTTTTTTAAACACAGCTATACTAACTGCACTAACCACATCCTCTGGCAACAAATTCCAGAGTTTAATTGTGCGTTGAGCAAAAAAGAACTTTCTCCGATTAGTTTTAAATGTGCCCCATGCTAACTTCATGGAGTGCCCCCTAGTCTTTCTACTATCCAAAATAGTGCAGGGAGGCTGCCACTGATTGCTCCTCTACACAGCATGGAGCCACTGCTGGGACGCCTCTCTTTGCAGCAGGGTCATGCTACCAATGCCATGCTCCACGGCAGGGAGCTGTCACCAAACTCACTGTTCACGACCCGAGTGCTGGCAATGTTTCTCTTTGAGGCAGGGATGCCGCTTTTGCTGCCTCACCTGTCCCAGGCCCTACTTAGGCACGTGCACATGCCCCTTCTGGATATTTAAAGGGCCAGCAGCGGGAAAAGCCCCACAGCCCCAACACATAAATAATTACTTGCAAAATGTCAAATCATAAAAAATAATAAATGAAATCTCAAATTTTAAATATTTCTGAGATTTTGGAAAAATCAGAGACTGAGTTAGTGAAGCCTGCTACACTTTTGGTAACTTTTATGTTAGAGTCTGACAAAGATTGGATTTTTAGAAAATATTTTATGAATAGGTCGAAGGAATTTCTGGGCTGTAAGGTCCAGATGTTCCCTGATCTATTGCGTCAGACTCAGAAATGTAGAAAACAATTTATTTTATTAAGACCTCAGGCATTACAACTTGGCATGTATTTCATTCTGAAGTTTCCCTGTAAATGTTTAATAAAATTTAATGGGAATACATATATATTTTTACAACCAGCACATCTTACCCAGTTCTTAGTTAACAAAGGGAAACCATTGTTAAGTTCATCTCCAGGAACTACATAATGTGCTCATTGATAGGAGTTAGATCTCCTAAATAGTTTAATAACATCCTATAGTCAAATTGTTTTGTTTTGTTATACAGTATGTATAAATATACTTGAAGTAGTGTAAATTGGATCTCTTTTTGAGGGCTTGATAGACAGGAATGGAATAATTTATTGTTTCTAGTGTTTCTTAATTCTGTAATGAATTGGTGAATAAGTATTGTGTCTATTACCTGTAATCTTACTCAAGTTTGATATTGCTTGATGTTTTATTAATGTAAAATTCAATAAATAATAAATGGAAGAAATTTCAAATTAATAAAAACATGTAAACAGTCATAAAACATATATAAGAACATGTAAAAACATAATTACTTGTAAAAAATAAAATCATAAGAAATCATGATTAAAATCTCAAATTTACAAAAACACGATGAATATAAACACACACACATACAGAATGTACTGAAGCAATGATATCACATATATTCTTGTTATGAACACTGAACATTTAAAAGTACCTGTATCGATAAAACAAGCTTTCTCAGGGATGTATTTACAGATCACATTCAGTAATCACTTCTTTCTCTACCAAACACATTGTTCAAATGGGAACTTCTACAATGTTGCAATGAATAAAGATACATGGTGTCAGCAAAACAATTCATATTGTCCTAGTCATAGAACAGCTTAACAGCGTTTGTTTGATTTAATACCTTTTCATTAAATACTACCTAATTTTTAATACCATGTCTACATCAATAATGCCAAATTGTAAGATGGGTAGTGCACATTCTAATCTATTATTATTTAAAAAGGATAATTCTTCGGTGTACCTTTCACTCAAATTTATCATTTGATCTAGAAAAGAGATTCCTCAAAATCATTACTCACGTGTGCAATACAAAGCTGTTGCAATGAGGTGAAGTGAAACCCCTGGCATACCTATGTTTAGAAAATTGTGTCTCTTTTGTAAAAAAAAAAAAAATACTTGCATAATAGACTACATTCAATATACACTGAGCCCTATCACTAATTAGTACATACCGTACTTCTATTATGTAACTATGTTTTTAGTACTAACCGTCAACATCGAGTGAGGGGAAATATCATCTAGTGGCACATTTTACAGTGAACACATAAAATAATTTTTGTTTGACAGACATATTCATTATTTCCTACTGGAATTTTGTTTGCGATGGTTGTCCGCAGGTTTTGCCATCTACGAGCTGTAAAACCGGAAGTATTTGAAAGGCCTATATGCTGCGGAACATCTTTCTTATTTATATTCTATATCTAAAACAGCAGGCGTAAATCTGGCAACAAAGGTAGGGGAGAGGTTTAGATAGGGCCGGGGGGGGGGGGGTGGGTTAGGTAGGGGAAGGGAGGGGAGGGGGAGGGCGAAGGAAAGTTCCCTCCGAGGCCGCTCCGATTTCGGAGCGGCCTCGGAGGAAACAGGCAAGGCGCGCCGGGCTCGGCGCGCGCAGGTTGCACAAATGTGCACCCCCCCCCCTTGCGCGCGCCGAGCCCGGATTTTATAAGATACGCGCGGCTAGGCGCCTGGTGAGCGAACAAAAGTATGCCCTCGCGCAAATTTATAAAATCTGCCCCATAGTGAACAATACTTGCTACTTGTATAGACAGAACACCACCACTGTAGACTGCTTACTATGCCTACGTTGCGCAGCTGTTTTCATGAGGAAACCCACCACCTCCACTTAATGATGAGAATAACACCTAGCGGCACAATTGGCAAAGCATATATTATTTTGCAAACATGTAACATGATTCTTACTTAAACATTTTTTGTCTGCGGGTGTCAGCATCTTCGTCACACCGGAAGTGGTACTCCGAACTGAGTGCCGTGAAATATCGTTGTCTTAAATACTCTATACGTGTCTTTTAAGGCTCGCTGTGCGCGAATAAAAAAGTGAAGGGCAGCATTCTGATAACTTCCATGTGGGATTACTATTGAAAAAAATATGCAAAAGACAATGGTTTATGGAAGCGATATCAATATATAAAACAAGCTAAAAAAGCACTATTATGCGATTATAAAAGCTGTATACCATTCAAAATTGTCGAAATAAATGTAAAGAAGTGAAAGATGCATACTTATTATTAGCCTAACTTCCCAGTTAATAAAAAAAACCTTTATTTCTAAAGTAACTATCACATAATGATAAGAAATTATATGAACAGATTACCACCACTGTGGAAAACGTACTGTGTCTATACTATGCAGCTATTATAAGGGCTCCCACCACATCCACCTATTATCAAAAATAATATATCGCGGCACAGCCGACAATGAATAACAAAGTATTTATCATTTAGCAAACATAGAGGGGGTCATTTTCAAAGGCATATCGTGTGCGATAAGCCTCTATCGCACGGGAAAAGGCCTCTTTTCGTGTGCGGTAGCATGCTGGGGGCAGAGTCGAGGTGGCGAGAGGAGGAGTCGGGGCGGCGAGGAGGCGGACGCGGCGGGGTCTTTGCTGGTGGTGATAAGGTAAGTAACGTTATCGTCGCCAGTAGCGCGCCCAATAGCACCACCTTTCACGGCGGCGCTATTGGGTGCGAAAGCCGGCAGCGAAAAAACTGCGGTGGTGCGCGAAGGCTGCCGGCTTTCGCAGGCTCGTCCCCCCTTCGCCCCCCCCCCCCCCCCCCCCCCCCGTCCCCCGTTTTCGCTGGATTCTGCGATGGAATGGTGAATCCAGGCCATAGATTCCTTCTTACTTAGTCAACCTTCGGTGGTGTTTGTCCGCACGTATCCGTGTTTTCGTCAAACTGGAAGTGTTACTTTGAATTAAGTCACAGCAAAAAAATCAAATCGAGGCTTGCCATTTTGCAAATAAAAAATATATAGGGCAGTGTACTAATTAAGGGGGTTATTTTTAAAAGCGTTATAGCGTGCATTAGGGCCTTTGCACATGCGATATAATGCAAATCAGCTGGAGGGGAGGAGTCGGGGAGGGGAGGGGAGGAGTCGGGGTGGGGAGGGGGAGGAGTCAGCCGCGGCACCGCGGCTGGCGATAATGTGAGGAACACTATCGCTGGCAGTAGCGCGGTGAATAACACCACCTTTTACGGTGGCGCTATTTGTGTGACAAATGGCCGGCAAAATCGCACCGCTGCAGTGGTTGCGGCCTTCCGCAGGCCCTCCCCACCTTTGCCCCCTGCCCCCCGATTCGCGGGATTCATCATTCTGCGAAGAATGATGACTCCAGCCCTAAGGGCTGTATAAACCAATGTTGGGTGTTTGAATTAAAAAATATCAAAATCAATAATATGTAAGAGATGTAAAAATATAAAAGAGGGAGGCACTATTGTAATTTAAAAAAAATGGAGGGAGTTATTCCAAAAGCAGTCTATCAACCAAAATTGTGGGAACTAAGAAAATGTACACTATGAAGGTCTGTTGACACCATGTGTAAACAGAGAACTCAATACTAAATATAAAATATAAAAAAAACTGATCCCATAAAAGTATAGAAGTAAATGTGAATTTAAAATAGCATTCTGCTAGCAAGTTGTATATATAAAAAGGCACGTACTTAACATTAACACTGTACCGGGACTGATAATCCAAAAATGTGAAATATTGAAATCAGAGGATTAAAACTGCATGCTATAGAAGTATCTTTATAACATAGATGAGGTAATTGTTCTGCTGCACCAACCAAGGTCTACGTATTGAATGTGATCACAAAAAAATGTTAGCACAATAAATATTATATAATATAACAGAGATAAAACAGCAATTTCTTAAAAAGGCCAATTGTTCATAAGTACACCATGAGGTCAATGTCATGGTTAAGCCCATTTGGTATTGAACTCAAAAATATATTTCTGTTCTAGTCTTAATAAAGTCATATTCAAATCACCACCCCTCCAGTTCAATTTGGGTTTCTTGAAAACACAGAATCTGTATTCGTCAAATGTATATCCGGCGGTGATCGCGTGTTCTACTAATGGTTTCCCCTCAGCTCTCCTATTAATAGCACTCTTGTGTTCAATTAATCTTTTGTTTAATGACCTGATGGTTTTTCCCACATATATTTTCTTACATGGGCAAAAAGCTGCATATAATATACCCTGGCTCTTGCAATTAGTGAAACTTTCTAAGTTAAATTATCTATTAGTAGTATTAATAACAATGCTCTTAGTCTTCATATTCACATTACATACACTGCAATGGCCACATGGTCTGTGTCCGGCCGGTCTGATGTCTATAGAACGTTTCATTGGTAAGGCCGAGGGCGATAATAAATCTTTTAAATTCCTATCTCTTTTGTTGGCAATAATATCTTTTTCTCTAAATACTGGTAAGATCTGCAGTATGTGCCAATGCTTTCTTAATATTTTTCTGATATCTGTAGATATGCATGTGAATGTGACCTCACTTTAGGTGTCAACAATGTAGTACGGTTTGATTTCCATGCGCGTATGAATCCATTATCTACGCATGTTTCCGGATAACCTCTGTTTATAAATCGAGCCTTCAATTCAGCTGATCTAATTTTAAAGGTACATGCTTCTGTAAAAGGCATCTTAGCCTAAGGAGTGTAGGGTACATTTTGCATCAGGGATCTGCTATGGCAACTGTTGTATTTTATTGACATCTGTCGGTTTTCTATAATCAGTGTTGAACCCGCAATGTGAGCTTTTAATTAAAATGTCTAAAAGTGGGACTTTGTTCTTATCATGGACAATATTAAATTTTAAATTGCAATCAAGATTATTGAGCCATTTTGGAAATGCAAATATTATTAAATGAATATTTGTTACCTACTGTAAACCGGTTTGATATGTTCGCATGAAAAATTCAGTATATAAAAAAAATTATAAATAAATAAATAAATAAAAATAAGTTAGACAGATCTCCTTCTTTGTCTTTCCATATCATAAATATATCGACTATATACCTTGTCCATATTACTATATTATCTTTACATTTATGGTCGCTTAAATGACATTCTTCAAATTTAACACGTAACAGAGGAGAGAGGAGAATAAGCTCACTCAGTACATCTAACACACAATCGTTTTACAAAAACTGTTTTGCTCAAAGTGACTAACTAAACAAATGACAATATCATACGATGTATATGCTCAAATGATGTAATCTGCAGCCTCTCACCGCGCAATGGGTCGCAGGCTGTTGTCAGCTCACAGAGCTTGGTTTTTGTAATCATTTACCGTCATTTGTCCACCCACCAATTACCTTTATTTAAACCATTTCCTTAACTATCTTATCAAAAGAATTTTTTATTATTAATTTTGACTTAGAACAAAACGTTCTTCTAAATGTCAAGTCCAAAAATAGAATACTTAGCCGTCAGTGTTTTTCAGACCAGCCACTCCGGGCTTTGCTGTTAAATTTTAACCAACCCAACATGAATCACGTTTCAACTGAAGTATCAGTCTTCTTCAGGGGAGATATAAATTTTCAATTCAGGCCAATATATTCTGTGTACCCTAAAAGTTAAAAAGTAAACACACAAGTTTAAAAATATATACTCAAAGCAGACCTCACAGCCATATCCTAAAAAAACATAGTGCAACCTATTGTCCTAATAATAAAGAATGCAAAACTAAATATTCCACTTACCCGGACCAAGTTTAAAGGTCTCTTTATTGGGATACAAAAAATGGCGCGTCAGCGTCTCAGATGTTCTTTGCTAACGCCCTCACTCTATATTTAAGCACATCCCACTTGTACTAACCACCGGAAATCTGGAACGTATAACCCAACATAACTGAACTCCAATTCCCACAGTACTGTTCTCTAAAAGCGCCAAAGCTTTTAGAACACTGACCAGTCGATGTCTTTGTTCAATCCATGTGGATCCACCGTGTTAAAGAAATAAATCCACTTTTGTTCTCTTTGAAGTAAATAACCGTCAAAGTCACCTCCACGGTTCTTAGGTAGAGGTTTTTCTATCACGGCGAATCGCAAATCATCGAATGTATGAGTGTTAGCAAGGCAGTGTTGTACTACCGGCGCTTCAATCTTGCCGCGTGTGATGGCACTCCTGTGCTCAATCATGCGGATCTTCAAACAACGTTTTGTTTTGCCAATGTATAAACGGGGGCATGGGCACCATAACCCGTAAATGACACCTCTAGACTCACAATTGGTAAATGATCGTAACTGAAATTTGCCATTGGCAAAGAATGGTAAAACTTTACCAGCATAAGATTGAGCACAAACAGTGCAACTCCCACAAGGGAAATGTCCTTTAATCGCACTATCTTTTAACTGTCCATCCATCTTTTCATCAGCGAAATCCGAGTGGACAATCATGTCTCTCAAATTCCGTCCACGCTTGAAAGCAAATCTTGGAAGTTCATTCAGCTCCTCATGCAAATGTAGAATGTGCCAAAATTTTTTTATAATATTCTGGACTTTGTATATTTGTGACGAGTACGGCAAAACACAGACCACCCTGTTGGTCACTGGTTGAACATTCTTGGGTAAGAACAGTAAATCTCTATTTATCCAACGTGCTCGTTTGTAAGCCTTCCTAACAATCTGAGGCGGATAGCCTCTTTGTTGGAAATTCTGGCTCATCACTAGAGCTTTTAATTTGTATTCTCTCACATCTGAGCAAAGTCTTCGCAGTCTCAAAAACTGACCATAAGGCAGGTTATTGCGCAGATGGTGGGGATGACAGCTGTCATATCGCAACAACGTATTTCTATCGGTAGGTTTTCGATAGATAGAGAATTCAAATCCCCACGCACATAACGTAATTGAAATATCCAAATATGCAACTCGATTCTTGTTAAAGTTGTACGTAAATTTCAAGTTGTCATCACACCTTTCTAACCATTCCATAAATACTGCAAATTCGTTATCCTCACCTTCCCACACCACCAGGATATCATCGATATATCGTCTCCAAAGCTTTATGTGATCTTTAAAGGGATTCTCTTTCAAAAATTTATTCAAAAATTCTTCAAATTTAGCCACATACAGGTTCACAATTGAGGGGGCCATAGCTGAACCCATTGCTACACCCTTTGCTTGCACAAAAAATTGTCCGTTAAATGCGAAGACAATTTTTTTAAGAGCTATTGTCGCTACATCCATCATAAACTGTGTAGGTATCCCTGTATGTATATCCCTATTGATGGGTTGTTCTTCTATTATCTCTAGAGCACCTTCTTATGGAATATTAGTGTATAATGATTCAACATCAAGCGTATCCATTGTGATATACTCATTTATTACTGGTAGGTGATCTAAAATCGTGATGATATGTGAAGAATCCCGTACATATGATGGGATTTGTAGGACATTCAGTTTCAGAAATAGATCAATAAATACTGACAAAGGTTCTAAAAGAGATCCAATAGCAGAAATGATTGGTCTTCCAGGAGGATCGGTTAATGATTTATGTATCTTGGGCAGTCCATAAATAGTAGGCATTATGGAATGCTCTACTGTAAGGAATGAAGCTTCTTTTTTGGTGAGGAAACCTGCTGAATACACAATAGATATAATGGTGTCTATTTCTTTCTTAATAGTATTCGTCAGATTTTCTTTTATTTTTGTATAAAAGATATCTGATAATTGTCTCTCAATCTCTCCTCTATATTTGTTCCTATCTAAAATCACTACAGCACCTCCTTTGTCTGCAGGCTTTATCACTATTTATTTATTTTCTCTATACTGACAATTGATCTGAGATATCACACCGGTTTACATTCAGGTACTGTAGGTATTTCTCTATCCCCAGAGGGCTTACAATCTAAGTTTTGTACCTGAGGCAATGGAGGGTAAAGTGACTTGCCCAAGGTCACAAGGAGTGACAGTGGGACTTGAACCCTGATCTCCTGGTTCATAGACCACTAGGCTATTCCTCCTCCCTTTCATTGTCATTGCTTAAACTTTTAATTTTTTCAGATTTCGTCAAATTATTCTTAAATTTGATTTTTGCTTCTTTCTTGGCTATATCTTCTAAAACCAGAGTTTCATAAGTATGGATTATTGGATTCATAGGTCCTGTTGGGTTCCATTTGCTACTGGGCTTTACTATTGATATATCTTGGTTTTTGTGTGCTACATTTGAAAAAATATCCATGATTTTCAATTTCCTTGTGAACCTGAATAGTTCAATTCTTGTCTGAAAAACATTATACGAGGGGGTGGGGACAAAGGATAATCCTTTGTTGAGGACTGTTAACTCTTCTTTATTCAATGCTGTTTTAGAAATGTTGATAACTTTGTTGTCTTCATTGTTAGTAGTGTTTAATGGTATGGGTTGTAATATCCCCTGCCCCTCCCTCTCCCTCTCCCTCTCCCTCCCCCTCTGCCTCTGATTCCAGGAGTGTCCCATCGTTTTTCTTGATATTCCTTTTTTACAAAATCCTTTCTCCAAATGTTTCCTAATTGAAAACCTGATCATCTGATTTATCCTGTGCTAAATTATTAGAAGCGGTTTTAAAAAGAGAAGCTGATGGATCAATAGTGTTTTCAGTGTCACTACATATGCGGTTTGTGCTGCGATCTCCTTGAGGCAAGGATGCCGCTGTTGCTGCCTCACCTGTCCCGAGCCCTGCTTAGGTGCGCGTGCATGCCCCTTCTGGATATTTAAAGGGCTAGCAGCGGGAAAAGCCCCATGGCCCCAACACATGGTTATCACTCCTGGTCATGTCCAGCCCTATTAAAGGGCTCTGCTTCCACTCCTCAGCACCTTCGCATGGATCCTCACAGTCGTCGCTGCTTCCTTCACCATGCAAGGTTCTCTGTGGTCTCCGCCTGTCTTGATGGTCTTCGTGTTCGATGTTCCTGGGCTCCTGTGAATGTTCCTGGTCTTATTCTTCATTGGAGCTTTTTTGTTGTCTCTTCGGTGTTCCTGATGTTCCACGTTCCTGATGTTCCAGCCCTGGTCCTGATGTTCCTGTCTCCGGCTCTTCATCCTGCTTCCAGGTTTCCTTTTAGTCCACCTTTCCTGGTGTGCCACCATCATGGTCCATGACCAGCCCATGGGGGGCTTTATAGGGCACTTCATGGCACAAGGCCTGTCTTCACTACTGCAGCACAAGTCTCCGGAAGGCCCTTGCTTTTAATGCCAAGGTCTGTTCCTGAATCCTGAGTCTTGAATCCTTGAATCCTGTTCCCGGTCTTCAGAGTTGCTTGTTCCTGCTTCCGTCCATCGTCCATGCCCTAGACTGAAGCTAGAACCTGCTTCGCTTCAGCATGGTCCATGACCAGCCACGGGTGGCTGTATAGGGCATGCCTCGGTGCAGGCCTCTCCTGAATCTTTATCATGTTTCCAGTTCCTAGGCTTCATCTTCTCATCTGGAGTCTTCTTTGTGTCCGACGTGGTCCATGACCAGCCATGAGTGGCTGTGTAGGTGCGCTGCAGTGCAGTACTCACCCTGTACTAGTGCCTAAATCATGAATCCTCGTTTGAGTCTTCCAAGTTCCTCAGTTCCATGTCTCATCATGTTACTGCCCTCTGGCTCTGTCTGGCCTCACACACTCATCATTCCCAAGCAGCAGGTCCAGAAGGGCTACCAAGTGGCTGGAGAGCTGCTCTTGAGACCAGGATTGCATTGCTGGGTCTCACCTGTGCGTGCAGGTCCAGTGGAGGTCTGAGCCTGCCTTGTTCCAGTTCCTCAGATGTTCCACACCTTGATCCTGGTCCAACCTTGTTCCAGCTCCAGCCCATGCTTGGTCACTTTCACCTCCCATGGTGTATGTTCTGGGGCTCTTTCCTGAGCCAAGCCATGGCCCAAGGGTCATATCTCTCTAGAGCAAGTGACCGCACCCCTGCACTTGCAACACATGCACATATATGGGTAAAATAAGGGGCGGGTATAAGAGCATTCTGGGGTAGGGCCAATACTTACATGCAAATTTAAAAGACACGTGTGTGTACATTTGCCAAATTACTCATGTAATCAAGTGATATTAAGCATATTTATTGTGTTGTATTGATTGGATGGGAGGTCTGGATGAAGAACCAGTGGTATCTCAAAGACCTGGAGAAGGACTGGGCGAACTGGTGGATTAATTGGTAAACTGGTTGATTTCCTTGATGCGTGCATAGCTTAAAATTGGCCAACCTATGCGAGTAAGACCTACTTTACTGTCACACATAAAGTATAAGCGCATATGGTTTTAAAATAGGTAAGGAAAGTGCATGTTTAATGCATTGATATACATGATTTCAATGCATTGCATGTACTTGCATGTAAGCATACATACTCACATATGATCTTTAGTAAAAATACATATATTTTATAACACATGCATATATGATACGCACAGGTTATAAATTACTGTACTAGATCTACATGCAGCCATATATATGAGTATATGCCGTTGCGCATAGTTGTTTGAAAGTTAACCTCTAAAGCTTTTACCACATTTAGTGTCTGTGGGACTAGACCTTGCTGAATCAAGCCCTGTGTAGTAAATTACCCAACAGTAAGCTTGGAAAAATGGATATTTTTCCTGGACTTTATTGTAATCAACACGTGGGATTCCTGATTGTCAGAAGGGAGATTGCTCTGTAGATAAAATACAAGGACAGAGTAAGTCCAAAATTGAGAAGAAGCCTTCTTGGTGCCAGGCATATGGAGAAGAGTTTGATGTGAGGAGCGAAGATATTGAAAGAGGGAATAGCAAGAGATAAGATTAAACACTTATTAAAATATCATCTTAAATAAAGAATAATGTGGGGGAGCTTTGAGAGACAGAGCATAGCCACTGATAAATTCATACTTTAGCCACTCCTAGGCACAGTTGATGCTTAAGGGGAGGCCCTTACTACCCTCAAAACCCCCGAATCTGATTCTCTCCTCCTGCCCCAGACCTCCAATTTGATTCCTCCCCCTATTGTCGCAGTTCCTTTCTCCTTTCCCCTGACTCTTGATTTCCTCTCATGTCTCTCCACTCCCTCCACCCGATTCTTTCTTCTCTCCTCCCAGCAGACCTCTAATCTGACTCTTTCCTTTCTGCCATCCCTGGTATCAGCAGAAGGCAGCGTGCATGGGAATTGAGTTTGCTTGTTCTCGGAGGCCCTGACTTCTGTATGGGAGCATGGAGGGAGAGAGGCCATTGTGATGCAGGTAAGTGAGGGCTAACCCAGTTTCCACTCCCACCCCTCCTCCCCCCTTCCCCCATTTACTGCTTTCTTCTGCTATCACTGTTGGATATCTGAGGTTCATGGGACTTGGTGAGAGAAAAGGGTTCCGAGATCCAGTCCACGTCCAAAGTGAGAGACTAAGCAAGTCCTGGTTTAATTCCATTGATTTGGAAAAGCGAATAATTTAAATAAAAAATCCAGAATAAAACAGGAATGACCAGTCTTTCATTTCAAATCCAGGTGCTTGCTGTTGTAGTCTTGGGCAAAAAAAAAAAAAAAAAGGGAGAATGTTCCACCTTAGAATATAGAGAGGTGATGTCAGCAATGTTTCAGAACAATGCAGGTTTGTTTTTGTTTTTTTTTAAACTCTTAAAACAATGAAATCTAAACTAAATTTTACCAAATTTAGCAATGGTGGTCCATGACATAGTTTTCGCAATAAAAAAAAAAATCCAATGGGAAAAATAAATCAGGTATTCAAGTCAGTAAACATATTTAGCAACAGAAAAAAATGCCATAGGACAATTTGAAAATCCTTAGTAAGGTGATAAAACTCCCCCTCCTCTACATATATAATATGATCTTGCAACTTCAAAGCATTCCACTAAAGTGGCAAGCATATTCTTGCCTAGCACATATGATAATCCAGTATGGAAGCCTGTGTTATCATATGTGCTAAGGGAAAATATATTTGCCACTTTAATGGAGTGCTTTATGTTTACATTAGCATATTATCCAGTGTTAAGCTGCATTCATGACGGCATGAAAATCAATCTAAGATTACATGTGCGGTTGAACAGATCTAGGACGTGAGCAAAATCTGCTCTATTTGAAGAGACAGCTCAAACAAATGAAGACCTTCCAGGAGATCATGTTTATGTCTTCTTCCATTTGGAATGTCAACCTTGTAGCTTTTACAATTTTTTTTTTCTTTTAGATAAAATGAATGGCATACTCATCTCAGCTTTACCATAGAAAGAGGCCAATGAACTAAAGTGTACTAATACTTATATAAGGGGTGACGTGCATCGAAAGCACTGTTACTGTGCACAATCTAGTTCACATGCATTTACAGCATTTTTAGCATGCATTAATTAGTCTTTGAGATTTTTCATGCAAAAGCTTTTGAGTTGAGGAGATGCAAAACAGCTCATTACCTATTAGCACATAGGAAAATAACATGTATTAAAACTCACAAAAGGGAATACAGACCCAATATTGCCCAAACCTTCGCTGCACCTCGTGGGAAATATAGCTAAGATTTTACAACACTTGCTTGAATGCATTAACTTTAATGCACATAAATGAACGCAAAATTCATTTGCATGTCATTCACATGGAAAGTTAATGCAAGCTAATTAACAAAGTTTAATGGATGATGTTAACACACTTTTGCACTTTGGGCTCAGGGTGGGTCATTTTAGAAGACATTTCCGAGGGTAGCTTGTTATAAATCTGCCCACCCAATATGCAGGTAACTGTATGCGCAACTGGCCTGCATGACTGCAAGTTTATCTGGACAGAGTGGAGGCGTTCCTGTAGGCAGAGTTAGGGAAAGGTTTAGATTTACCTACTTTTTTTTTTTTTTTTTTTGCATTCTCATAAGTGAGTGGTTAAATCTTTCTGAAAATTTTCCATGCCCATAATAGCAGGTGTAATTGTGCATGGACCGATTTTTGAGATAAACTTCAAAGCAGACTTGAGCACGCAAGTCAGCTCTGGAAGCTTATTTGCTGCCTAATTTAGGCAGGCTGTCTTTGCATAATGTTACACATTTTTAAATTATTTTATATGACTATTAGAGTACTGAGCATTATTAAAGATAATTTAGATGGATAGAATGTGCTTGCTACAAAGACCTAACAATTAAATTCTGAGCCCAGGGAGGTTAAGTGACTATTACAAGTGAATGACATTTTCAGCTCTTGGACCAGAGTCTCCAATTTAAAAACTCTGTACTATACTGCAATCATTTCTTTTTCTAGCTTTGTCATTTATTGAGTGTATAGATATGGTTTAGCTGGAAATCATGAAGGAACTTCACACATTCATACTGTAGATCATGATGCTGTTAACCTAAAGAATTTAGTAATTTTATGTTGAAAACATCATTATAAAAAAAATTGTGGTGATTCTGGAGAACAGCTGGTCTATGTGGGATGCCACTCTTGTACTTCACTGATTACAAAAACAGAACGACCCACTTCCCATGCTAACAATCAGAATATGTGGGGAAAAGTCCTCAGTCTTCTGTTTTACATCTATTCCAATATTAAAAAATGATTCGTCATGGTGATCCTGCCAGCAGATTTTTCCGATCTATTTCCTGAAAGCTTTATCTATAAACACAAAGAAGGGAGGAACGCATCTGATGAAATAGTGTTGCTTCGCTGCTTGCATGCCCATTAGCGGCTCGGCATGGTGGTGCGCCAGCAGGGCCCGAGCTGGCGTGGCTCCTGGAGGTCGCCATTCACATCACCTGCGGCAGGAGTGGAGGGTGCAGGCAGAAAGGTGACTTTAAAAAAAGGGGGACATATTCAGCCAGCAGGAGGCGGGGCCTAGTCAAGAGAGGCGGGGGGATCCACAGAAAATGCACAGGCTGGTGCGTGTCCTTTTTTTTTTTTTTCTTCGTGGAACAGGTAGGCTGGTATCGCTGTAAGGAACGACGGGCACGAAGAGGCCAGCAGCAGGGAAGGTGCAGCGAGGCATGGGAGTACAACAGAGCTCGCTCCTGATGGCTTGGAGCAGAGCGCTGGAAGCAGGAACAGGAAAAGGCAGCGGGTGCCAGGGGATGTGCTGGAATAAGGGTCACGGAAGGGGGGGGTCCATAGGGGGAAGGTTTTGACAAATGCGGAGATGGTTCTGATTGAGGGCAAGCCAGATGGAAGTAGTAGTGATGATAGAGGGGGGTGGATTGATAAGAGAAGGCAGGTGGGGTGTCAGAGGTGTCTTATTTTGCAGGGATAAGAAAATGGCTGGAGGATTAGCCGGGACCTACTTGCAAGGAATCCTGGAGAGAAGGTGACAGGGTGGCTAGGCAGCAGAGCTGTCAGGTAGGTCTTCTTCTGGAAGGGGGCAGAGAATTTACGTGGCAGAGCAAATGGGATCTTTACATTGAGAGGCTTAGAGAGAATGCAGCAGGGCAGCTGGGAATTGGGGCATCTGTGAAGGCTCAAGTATTGGAACAGGATGGTGGAGATACAAGAGGAGCAGGATTGGTTGAGTCAGGGTGACTGTGGAGTCCAAGCAGCTATGCCAGAGGTTGTGAGTGGGAAGGCCAGGTGAAAGAATATGAAGCAGAGATAAATCTCAGCTTCTAGTTCTTATTCTTCTAGTGCATCAGATTCATCATCAAGGGCATGTTCCAGCTGACAAATGCCTGGTGGAGGTTGGTCCAGTGGGCCCACATTTTGATAGAGGGTACCTGGTCTTGGTGGCATTGTCTGGGTTGTGAGAGGAGGTGTCAAAGTCGGTCAAAACATCAGAAAGAAGGCACACATTGACATTTTTTTCTCTCTTGGCAGGGCATAGAATGGCAAAGGATAAGAAGAAGAAAAAAAAGACAGAGAGGAAGGAGTTGATTGGGTGGCCAGGGCCATGGAACATCTTAAATTGGATCCATTGCCTTTCATGATTGGTTAGTGTGGTACGGCACTATGACTTGTCACAATACAGGGCATTGTTGGCATATACTAATAGCATACTGGAGGTACATCGTCATCACAAGGGTTAGACATGTCCTGGGGGGGTCACAGGATATTAATCGTGGCTCACGTAGATAATCAATAAAAGTCATCTATCAGTTTGTGGGAAAAGGGGGCAAGATCTACTGAGGCAGCCATTTTGGGCAGATGCCACAGCAACGAGTGCTTGAGCAACAGGTGCAGTGACAGGGACAGGATTGGTTGGTAAGTGTACAATATGTTATTTATTTACAATGATTTACAATAATATACAATAATTTACATTCCGCCTATTGCCAGGGCCTGTTCTAGGTAGATTGCAATAAGAAAGAACATAAAAACAACAAAATAATACAATGTATTCAACAAAAGCAGACAGTACTTCAAATAAAGTACTGGTGGCAAGGCATCATCTTTAAGTAGGGGTGTGCATTCGGATTGACCGCATTAGTAAAACGCAACTCATATTTTTTTTTTACTTAAAAAATTGATTCGACATAAACGATCGGATTTCCCACATATCGAACATAGATATGTTCGATATGTGGGAAATCGCGATTGTTGAGCCAAAATAAAAATATAAACCCCCTCACCCTCCTTAATCCCCCCCCCGACTTACCACAACTCCCTGGTGATGGAGCGAGGAGTGAGGACGCCATTTCTGCAATCCTTGGCGAGAAGCATGTGACGTCGGCGGCACGTCGAGTGACGCCGGCGTCACGTGATTCCCGACTCGTTCGCGCCGGACGGCTCGTTCGGCCCAAAAAGAACTTTTGGCCAGCTTGGGGGGGCCTCCTGACCCCCCCAAGCTGGCCAAAAGTTCTTTTTGGGCCGAACGAGCCGTCCGGCGCGAACGAGCCGGGAATCACGTGACGCCGCGTCACTCGACGTGCCACCGACGTCACATGCTTCTCGCCAAGGATTGCAGAAATGACGTCCTCACTCCTCGCTCGATCACCAGGGAGTTGTGGTAAGTCTGGGGGGGGGATTAAGGAGGGTGAGGGGGTTTAAATTTTTTTTTTGCACATATGTACACATACCCAACTCATTGGATTTTTTTTATGTCCATATTGGCCGCAAGTGGGACCCCCTTTCGGACATAAAAAATATGAACATAAAATTTTGCTCTGCACATCCCTATCTTTAAGCATTGTGTTAGCATCTATAACATATGCAGAATTGTATATTATTATTAAGATGTGTGTTGGAGATGTAATACATCTAGGTGCCTCTTCCTTGACTGCAAATTCAGGCATGCATTTGTTTTACTCGGGGAGACACTCCACCAGAACAGTTTGGGAAGCAGGAGAAGGGGGCTAAATGAAGGAGCGGTTTTCTGCTCAAGATTGGCTGGGGCAGTATCTGAGAGTGGGGGAAGGTAACGGTCTTGCGGGATGAATACATATGTTGAGTGTTTTCACATTGCTTTCAATGGTGCTAGGGAGGGGGGTCAGGGTGTTTAATTCAAAATGAATGGGTAGATTGGAGGAGGTAGTACATGATAAGCAGATTAGGGAAATGGCCCTAGGCAGGCTTGATGGCCCATTCAATACTCTACCATCCTAGTCAATGCGATTATCACTGCTAGTGATAGTGCTAAGGAGGTGGATAAATTCAGGCTGATCTTGAATGCACCATTTCTCGAAGAAGCCTCCGTGAACAGTGTTGTGCCCAGTGAGTTATGTTTGGTGTGGTATACTTCCTTTGATTTGACTTTGGCTGCAGTGCGAAAGGCAGGGCCTAGCGTTTGGATGGCAAAGGTGGCCATTAAATTTTTTATTTACTTTATTTATTTAACTCTTTTATATAACCGACATTCGTTTGCACATCACATCGGTTTGCATTATAACAATAGAACTAAGGAAGGAAATTACATTATAACACTTCTTGTAACCAGGAGATAACAAGGAGGGATACAACGGGGACAAAGAGGGAGGAGAGGATGCAGGAACAAAACTGTAATAAACTATTGAAGGAAATGTTAATTTAACACTATTTACATTGTTGAGGATACATGTGAGGAACATGTTGAATTATTGATAATACTGGAGGGGTTAACTAGGGGCAAGCGGGGGAAGGTAGCATGTGTGGTGATTGTTGGAATGTGAGTTATTGGTAGGCTTGTTTTGGCTTTTTTTTTTTTTTTTTTTTTGCTGTTGGGTTTCTCATTTGCAAAACGATTTTACTTTGACAAATGCATGCTGATGGGACGGTCCATTTCATGTGAATATTCAAAATATCCGGCACCTTTATTCGGCAGGTTGGAGTGAACTATCTCAATGAGTTTCCATTCATCAGGCTAATGTAAGAAAGGATGTGTCAGAGGCAGTTAAATGAGTGCTTTGAAGTGGCTCAGTGTCTCAGAATCCCAAATGCAGCAGCTAAAACTACAGGTCTGGTGATGGAAATCACCTTTTTTTTGCCGTTGAGTTGTCCGTGGTATCTAGGTTGCTGATGGAGAAGGTGGGGCAACTTAGGGGTTGATACGGGAGGTGAGGGGGGTACCAGAAAAGTGACTGAAACGGATGCAAGCTCTGAAGGGAAGTTTGAATTTTGTCTACTGGATTGTCCCAAAGGGATGGGCATTTTTGCAGTAGTTGGTGGCTTCTACAGTGGAAATGAAGAAAAGTGCATCATTGTGTTTGAAAAGCCTCCCCAATTAAGGCAGAGTCGCAGGTCTGGAACTCCTTGCAGGGCTTCAATGGGCTTTCGCAGGTCTGGAACTCCTTGAAGGGCTTCAATGGGCTTTCGCAGGTCTGGAACTCCTTGAAGGGCTTCAATGGGCTTTCGCAGGTCTGGAACTCCTTGAAGGGCTTCAATGGGCTTTCAGTCTTTCAGGCTAACACAGTGCCAAGCAGGGACATTGAATTGTACATGGATACAGCAGGGGAAATAGAATTGGGGGTGTATTTGCAGGGACCTTGATAAGTCATGAGGGAGATGAGGGGGGTCACCAAGAATGTTACATTTCTAGATTAATTCCCGCTGGTTGTGTCACTGGTAGTGTGGGGAATCACTTACAAGGCAGAAGGGTTTTATTCTGGTGTGATAAACTCAATGTGATGGCAGTCATTAGCCAGCAGTTTGGGTAGGTGTCCTTGGGTCTCAGGGCTGCTGAGGGGGGGTTTGTGCTACTGCGTCTGACCTTTAATGGAACGGCTAGGGTACGGCATGCGCCAGCGGTGGAAAATTCAATTGCAGACTCTCAGTTTCTGTGCAAAGTGCGACATGTTCAGGATCCCAGAGGAGCCTCCGGCAGTTGAGAATGGAACAATGGCTCCCGAGTGTCTGTGACAATTTGGCCATCCGCAGCAGCGTGGAATCTGATGATTTGTGTATCGGTGGCTCCTCGGTCTATGTACATCAGGGGCAATGACATCATTAGGGCTGGAGTGGCATTCTAGTGAATGATGGTTCTAAGGTGCACTACAACATGTATTGTAATCAGAAGGGTTTTCCCCCTGTGACTGTGCAGGCGCATATAAAGGTGCTGAGGTAGGGCAGCCTGGTAGGCTGGTTTTCAGTGAAGCATAAGTCAGCAGGGTGAGTGAGTGGTGAGCGGCTGATTCCTGACTGCCTCAAACCTATTATTTTCATTGTTGGAGAGTATGATAATGAAATTGCAGGTGGTCTGTAGTTCAGTTTCTGAGGTCTGTTTATGTTGGGTGAAATTCTACTTCACATTTTTTTGATGCATTTTGAATGTAGAATTAGTAAAGATTTCTAAGATGTCAGCAGGGTGCATGAGTTTGTAGGCTGTGGGAGTGCTAGTGGTGGACCATTGGATGAGGTACATATTCACTGGTCTAAGGTTGATCAGCGAGATTTGGGGTAGATGTTCACTTTGCAGCATGTGGAAGATTTGGTGATATGTCTGGTTGTCAAGGCCAGGGAATTGTTCATGGTGCAATCTGGGGGATGGTCCATAATTTTTAATTCAAGCTAACGGAACCAGGTTTCAAGTTTGCTGCCATTTTGGAAATGGGTCTAAACTCTAGGGAGCTGGGCGATCATTCCTTCTGAGGCAGTGATGAGTGCAGCAATGGCTGGGATGCCAGCAGAGATGACAGCGGCTAGGTAAGGATTTCGACACCCCGATGTTGCCAATACCATATTTTCAGTTAATGTGGTTGGACATCACTGTGAGACTGAAATTTCTGAATCGGCCATTGTGGGAGCATAATATTTGAAAGGTCAACCATCATTTGAATACCTGGTTGGAATCCGAGGAGGTTGCCACATTTGGCACAAGCGTGCAGAATACATTTGTGAGGGTTTGTACCTGAAGGACGAGGTGCATCTGCCAGATGTGGGGGATTGAGCTTTCCAATAATGTAGCCCAGAAGGCTCTTAAGAGTGCATTCCTGGAGATTTAACAGGGGTCGCATTAGTGGTGATTGAAGGATATGGCCAACCCAAGGGTTCCTCGTATCTGTGTTGGAAAACCCAAAACCATTGGTATCAGTTTCCCTATTACTTATTTCTTGGGAGGGGGAAGGATTAATGGTGGGCAAAGGGAGCTGACATACTGAAGTCTGACTTTGGACGAAGGTATGGCATGGTCATCACCAGGAGTTTGAGGCATCCTGTACTGGGTCATAGTGAGGGATATCCCAGACACATGGCTGTGGTCTTCTGAAGAGTTTCTGAAGTCCCGGGGGGCTGAAGGCAGTTCTTGGCTGGGACATAGTAGTTGGGCTGTCCAACCACGAGGTGGAGAGATGGGAACAGACTTGCTTGGGCTCAAGCCTGTCTTATGCTGTTTCTAACAATACTGTAGCCCTTATGAAGCTATGGAATGTATCTTTGTTGTAATGGAAGAGAAGAGGGGGGCAGCACTGGATATCACACCTGCCTTTATTATGACACTGGTTAAGTACCTTTCGCATACCATAATTAATGTACATGCTATGTACATCTTTTTGGGTATGACTACTTATGGCATGACATAAATAATCATAAAAGCAACTCTTTATCTGTGCCATTGTTAAACAGACTTGCAGACATCATACCCTAGTGCAGACATCATAGCCTAGTGGTTAGAGCAGTGGGCTATGGAGCAGGGTTCGAGTCCCACTGTGGCTCCTTGTAACCTTGGGCAAGTCACTTTACCCTCCATTGCCTCAGGTACAAAGCTTAGATTGTAAGCCCTCTGGGGATAGAGAAATACCTACAGTACCTGAATGTAAACTGATGTGATATCTCAGATTGAATGTTGGTATATAAAAAATAATAAATAAACATTATGTAAGGATTTGTTTTATTTCAGTTTTGAACTTGTAGCAATGCTGAAGACCTGGAATGTAAAGATTGGTGATCTATCTTCCCAGTCACTCACTACAGATAGCTGCTGCAATGTCAAAGCATATTTTCATTTCACCTATATGATATCCCCTATATAATCAAATAATCATTACAGTAGGAAGTCATGACAATAAGAAATATTTTTTTTCCTTTCCTTTTAATAAGATCCTTCCAATCCATTAGAAAACATATCTTTATATTAAGCATTTCCTGTGCTGAAAATAGCGTATTCCCTCTTTCAATTTATATTTCCTATGTAATACATTTAATCCCTGTTAGAGAGAAGTATGACAGTGAACTATGTGGGCCCTGTGAACTTTGCTGTTTTATTTGTAATCAGAACTATCCCTTCCTGTACAAAGTATTCAGTCCTCCAATGGCCCTATTCAGTAAAATTTGGGAATTAGAAAACATTATTTGTCAATTTCATGGAATAAAAATAACTACATCCTAAATTATTAGTAATAATAGTGAGGCTCAGAGATCCTATCTATCTCTGAAAAATGACCTATGTGATAAGTTTTAGATGTATCATTTTCTTGAATCCTATAATAGATGATCAGTTTCATTGCATTATGCAGGGTCCTGGTTATCCCCTTCCTGAGATGCAAAGTTAATCTCATGATGTCACCAACATCTGGAGCTGGATGGAGAACTCACATTCAACATGATGTCATGAAGTGAGCGCAACCAAATTGTATCATGTAAATAGAGTCAAAAGACATCCACGGTTCACTTCTATCGAAGTGAAGATAAATAAATAATAATAATAAAAACAGAAATGTTATTCCAGTGGAAAAGTGTTTTCATAATTAGAAGGAAGTTAAATAGAGTACTGAATAAGAAACAGGGCAGGCTCACAGGGATGTAAAGAAAGAAAAGCCATCCTATATCTGCCCCACTGAACACTTGCTTCCCTATTAGCTGCCCCGAACATCACAGAGGACCACGTCTTTCACAAACAACAGATTATCTCCACCCCACAACTAGAAAGCCTACTTCCACTGCATCCCTAGCAAAGCAACGTGCGCAGAGCTCCCGACAGCACACAGTAAAAGAGAGCTAGGCAGCAAGGGAAACGCATGCCATCCAGGGAGAACACATATGCACATTAAAAAAAATGCAATTTTGCACCAAGAAAGAGGGTCCGAACCAAATTAAAACAGTTTCAGACTAACCACATTGCAAACTGCATTTGTTTAGATGCAAGTACGCTATTAGAAACCAATGTGTTAGGCCATGAAATGTTTTGACGTGCGGGAAAACGAACACACACACACAAAAAAAAAAAAAATCCCCGAAAGTGAAAAATCTCAATATTATCAGGCAAATTTTCAGTGCACAGCCCCATCCTGTGAACATTTTCACAACTTTTGGTCGGTGTCAGCAGAAAATGTTCTCATGCAGTTCGCTCTGCGCAAAAGTTTACTTAACTTCGTAAATAATGAGTTGCTGCATTGCTAAAACGTGCAAAGTTAGCTCATTGTTTATCGATTAGCAGAAAACCAGCCTGTGAAAATGAGGTGTAGTTAAGCCTTTCTCCAGCCGCCCTGGGAGCAGATTTTCTACTCAGCTCATTTGCATGGACAGGAAGCTTTCCCCTCTAAAGGTGACTAATCTGCGGGAAATGAAATTAGTGCCTCTGCCCGACGGGCAGTTCGAATCACTTGACAAAAAAAAAAAGATTAGTCCAAATTGTATCCCGGCAAACAAACACTTACCATATCTTTTTAAAAAGTGAAAAAAAAAAACCACATGGATGTTTCTGCATATAATGCCTGCCTCGGGGGATTTTCAGATTTCCAAAAGATTCACGAGGAGTTGAAACCACCGACGACATCAGTTTTCACGGGACCACCGGCTCTCTCCTCCCTGGAATGTAATGAATCTTCAATAGGTGCTAAATGTTTATAGCAATGTGCATTAGCGAAGGTTTCTAATGCCATAATGTCACCTATTTATAGGATACCAAATAAACAAATATAGACACTTTTGATTTTCTTGGATCCTTTTTTTTTTTTTTGTGCAATTAGGTTTGGGTGTGTGGGTTTTCAGAACTTCTTTTGAGTTCTTTACTTTGCTTATGGAAGCCAAATTCGGAATGTTGTATTTTGATGTTCAATTATAATCAGTGCCCTCAGTGTAATCGGGTTCATTGATGGTGACTACTCTTATGAAGATGCAATGCCCATCTAAACTGACTGACTTTTTCCTTTCTCACCTACAAACTGACATCATCCTGCTCAGACGGAAGGGAGCAAGAAAACACCGGAAGCTCTCCAGGAAGAAAGTGAACAAGTAATAGAACAGAGAATATCTAATGTCTCAATAGGGAAAAAAGAAAAACCAGTTCTAGTCCACCTTCTTGTGTGGCATGGTTTCTGTTCAGTTCTATAGGGACCGTAATAATGCATGTGAACATGAATCCCTAAGTATTATACTATGACAGCTGGCTGATAACCATAGTAGTACTATGACATAGTGAATGAAGGCAGATAGACCCAAATGGGTCATGCACTCTGGCCAGAAAGTTGTCTTTTTATTATTGTTTTTAATTACTATTTTTTAAGGACAGTAGCAACTGGCACTCCATGCAGGCTACCCCCCCCCCCCCAAGCCTTCTGTTAAGGGTAAGTGGCACCTGCGGCTCCAAGCAAGTTTGCCCTAAAGCCTTGTGATCGAAAGAAAAATAGTTGTGAGCTAGGAATGGATGTTTTAGTACACGGTTAGGCAACCCCAGTCCTCAGTAACTTACAAGCAGGCCTGGGTTTCAGGATATCCACCATGAATATGCATGGGATGTATTTACATGCACTGACTCCATTGTATGCAAATATATCTCATGCATATTCATGGTGGATATCCTGAAAACTAAACCTGGTATAGTTCTAAATGTGGCATGAAAATTTGATGTGCTCCTGAGAAAGCTATTTTTGGGATAATATTGTACTACAGAATTGTAAGCCTATATCATGGCGTCTGTATTTGATAATGTCTTGAGGATACCCAGGTTCCTTAAATTCTTCACTATTTAGAAGAATATGAGATGTTTCTTTTATATTAGGGGTCTGTATGCAGTGCCCCTAGCCTCCCGCTATTGGGTGACCGGGAGAGACCATGTAATTAGCTTGTTACCTCACAATTTACAATCTGCTACAGAATCAACATTCCTGAAAGCTTTCTCAACTCTGAATTCAATCTTTGGAAGAAAACTGCAGGATCCCTGCCTGCCTTCAATCTCTCTCTCTCTCTCTCCTCCTGCTTTAGATCCTCCCTTTGCAAAAAGCCCGCAGAGAACCATCTTCAGTTGCTCCCCCATCCCCATCCCCTTGTCCTGAAGGAGAGAGAGAGAGAGAGTGTGTGGTGTGGTGGGGGGGGGGGGGGGGGGGGGGGGGGGGATTGCAATGGACAGAGAAAGCAGTCAGAATATTTGATCCCTCAAAGATCTCTTAAATCATCAAATCAAACATGATTTTGATATAATGCTTGGGATAATGGGATGTCCCATCTTTACACAAAGGTTCTTGCACTTGCACATGTGGCCAATCATGCACCATTTAGAAAGATCTGGTTTCCCCACAGCTGGCAGACAGGGCATTCATTCCAATTCATAGAAGCCTTGATGACTGACACTACTGCTGACAAGTTTTAACTTGTACTATTTCAACCCCCTTTTTCCAGCTGTTGTATTGTGTCAGGTATATGTGCACAATCATATCTTTCTGTGTAGTTAACAGCATGGCAAACTGCTGATGTTAAGGACATTTTTAGCATACAGAAGCTCATATACTTGGAAAGATGACAAGGTAAAAAGATATTTGTTCCAGCTAAGTTTCCTGTGTACCCTAAGCATAAAAACGTTTTACAAGCGTTAACATTATTCCATTAGGAACCAATGGGAGCTGCCTCTTTGAGGCAGTGCCCCTATCCAGATATATATTTGAATTAAAAAATGGATTTTTTTTGTTTTGTTTTGTTTTTAGGTTTGCGTACAAAGCGGAGGGCCTCAAGTTAGCATCCATGGATGCTCATCCTCTGACAAACTCCAACCATTATTTTCTGGCCATGGACAAAGGATTGGTTTTATCCGCAGAGTATCTCTCAGATATCCGCATTTTATGACTAATTGCTATTGGGGATTTTTACACTGATGCTCCTCAGCATCTAAAGCCATTTGGGATGAATTGGAGCCTAAGAGATCTTTAAAAAAAAAAATCATCTCATTCTGTGAATGTTTGATATGAAACTCTAAAGGTTGAAAGCTCTTATCCTTGCAGTTTGAAAAATTATATACAGTGTATATCTTGCAAAGTCAGAAAAGGAGGTCAGGAAAAAAAACTTTTTTTTTTTTTAAAATTTATACTTTAGCTAAACAACTTATGTAACCCCTGTTACAGCCATGTGGCACAGCTCCTTCCTCCTCCGGGTATGATAGGGGTCAGTGCTATGTCTATATAATATCCTTATCCAGCCACCTTTATTAATCACAGGGCTTTGCTTTACGGAACCTTTTTTCTGAATAGATTTCAGTCAGCTGAAGGCATCCCATACATATTTTTTTTTTTTTGGGAAGTCACTTCTGCCCTCCATTAGCTGTATATTAGGATTACATTCCTGTCCTTCTTCTGAGCTCACTTCCTCTTCCTCTTCCTCTCTCCTCAGCTCCAGCTTTTCCCTGGTCTTCTCCCTCCCACGTGTCCTTATTCTTCTCGATGGAAGCAGCACTCGCTGCATCTGGGACGCGTCCTTTTCCTAATTTATACCCAGGAAAGAATGACCTATGGGACATAAGAGCGGGTCCCAGGGGGGGGGGGGGGGGGGGGTCCCAGTTTTCAGTGAATTTCACTACTAAAACTTTATTCCCAGAGCTCTCCACGTAGCATCCCGAGTGTTAAACAGGAGCACGTGTAGCTTCTGACTTTCTCTCACAATGTAGGAGTGGAAAGTCAGCAGATCCAGGCAAAGCAGTTTATCCTCCACATCGCTGCTTCCTTTCAGTTTTTTCATCGCCATCAAGGAAAAAAAAAAAAAAAGAGAGAGATAGCTCGGAGCAAAAATCACCCCCAGAAGTCTACGTCTAGTGCCTTCTCAGGTTAATTGGACGATGTTAGCCCTGCAGCTCATCTCAAAGTCGTAGATCAGAGGAAGTGGGGAAAGCTGCTGCTCTGGGGAAACAACTGCTCCTGCTTTACCCTATTTTCCTAAAAAAATAAATATATATATATAATAAAATAAAATAAATAAAAGCAGCGTTAGCCACATAATAGGAGGAGCAGGACTCTCTAAGGATGTCCGAGGCACTGACTGCTGAAGAATCGCTGGTGAATGTCTCCCTCAGGCCCCGGTAAGGTGGAATTGGTGGGGGGGGGGGGGGGGGGGGATCGTGAAATCGCTGTTCAGGCTGCAGCTTCGGGCGGCGGACCCTGCTCCTTCGGTGCTTTCCGTGCCTTCCCATCAAGGCCTGGGTCTCTGAGCATCATGGGGGGGCGGGGGGGGGGGGGGGTTGTTATGTTACCCTCCCTTCTCCATGCTCTTGTCCTGTCTTTCTGGCACAGTCACTGGAAGCCAAGCTTACTTATGATGGTGGACGGCCCCCCAAAAAAAATGCATTTCTATCTCCCCTCTCCCCCCCTCCCCCACCCCCCATTGTTCCCCTTTGCTTCCTTCCTTCCACCCACCAGAAGCTACAATACGGCCCCTCCCCCATCACCCCTTCCCCACCCACCCACCTTCTTTTGAGCCTTTTAGGAAGGCAGTGTCACCGTCAGCTCTTCCTCTCCCTCCCCACCCCCCCTCCACTTTCACTTCTTGCAAAGTGCGGGGGGGGGGGGGGGGGTCAGTGACGTCACGGCTCTGCTGCGAGTTTGCAAAAAAAAAAAGGTTTGACTTGCAGCTGACCCTAAGGTCAGGACTTTTGTTCACTAATCCTGCCCTCTCTAAACACAAAAAAACCCCTCCCCCCTTACTCGGCCGCATTCATCTTAATCCCTGCTGACACATAGCATAGGCTCCGTTACCTAAAAACTGCCCACAGTTTGGAAAGAGGAACTCGCAGTGAGTTTTCGGAACCCCCTCCCCCCTTCCCTCCCCCGACCCTGATTTCTGGGCTGGGGGCGGATAGAGGGGGGGGGGGGAGGCCGTTCAACCACCCTCCCCGTAAATAAGCGAGGCCGAGTGACGTTCAATGTAACCCAAATGCCTCCCTGCCACCCCACGGGGGGGATTTTCTTACACAAACACGAATCCCCCCCCGACCTGCCTCGTTTCCCCCTGTAATGAATGCGTTAATAGCGGAATATAGGCAGAACTGCCCCCCCCCTGATGAACTGCACAGCCTCTAAGCAAAACCTCCCCCCGAGGAAACCGAGCACGTGAAATAATTGAAGAAAGGGCCTTTCTTTCCTCGCACCCGTGGGTGGATAAGCGGAGCAGATTCGGTTTTTCGTTTGAAAAAAAAAAAAGGTTCCCGGGAAGCAAGCAGTTTGCTTCCTAACCCCAGAATGCCCGCCACTTAGAAAAAAAAGAAAACTCCAAACCAAAATACCGATCCGCGGCCTACGTTTCTGTTGCTTTCTTGGCGAGCCGACACCGTCTTGCGTGGCGTTCGCCGCAATCAAGGAAGCGAAACCGAATAATTTGTGCGGCACCCAATCGGAGCAAAGTTTCCACGCGTGGATTCGAATTATTTTCGTTTCTGTCCTTTATAGCCTACCCTAAAAAAACAAAAAAAAAAACAAAACCCTGACCAGAAAACCAAATGTCCAAACTATCCTAACAGATAACGTTTATTTAGCCGCTTATTCTCCAGTTTTAAAATGGAGAAACGGATTACGTACTCTCTGCATCCTGAGGCTGCAAAACAGTAAACTAAGATCGACCCAAAAAAAGAAAGAAATAATCCACTCTGCAAAAAAAAAAAATAATCAAGCTCCCTCTGCATGGGAGCTGAGAGTTCCTGGCATCGCTTAAAACCCTGGCATGGTTTTCATGCTAGACAGAAAAAAAAACCAAAACAAAACAAACTGCGAAATGGTTTCAAACTTAAAGCTGCATTTGCTTTTGACTTGTTTCACAGAACAAAATGTAAGTTCGTCCATCTCAGCTGCTTCCCTGCTATTTTCCGAGGACAACAATGGGATCTGGGCAAAGGGTGGTGGTGGGGAAGGGATTGCGGGAAGGCGCGGGCCTGGCGGGAGAGAAGGAGGGGGAGAAGGGAGGAGAGGAAAGTAAAGTGATGCCCTCTGCTGCATACTCTGAATGCAGGGAGGGAAGAAGGAATTTGGAAAACCGTGCATACATTGTTACTGGGTCTATTATTTCCCTGGCGATGGGGAGAGAGACGCGGTTTGCACCCTCTGGAAGCCTCAGAAAAAATAAAAATAAAAATGAAAACGCCAGAGGAAAATGTCAGCCCTGCACACAAGCTTAGGGTCCGGGCTTCCGCAGATGGCTCCAGAGGTTAACGCGCTTTACGGCCCCGGCGGGCTCTGAAGCGGATTCCAGCGCGCTATAGAGAAGCCCTGCAGTGGGGAATAAGACAAAAAAAAAAAAAAAGATTCTGAAGTGTCCCCCACCCCGGGCAGGCTCAGGAGGCGAGAAATAAAGATGCGAACCACAAGAGACTGGGGAGGGGGGAGAGGGGGGTCCTGAAACCCCGCATCTCCAGCGGGAGATTGCCAGAGCTTCCCACGCACATGTTCGGGGAACAAATCCAGCCATTGCCAGAAAAAGGCATCTTTTCAGCACCATTTTTTGTAAACGACGTGACATACCCCCCCGAATAAAGCGGCAGATACGTGTTAAATGGATTTCGGTTTCTAGATGAAAGATTATCCGTAAATTGATTTAATTTGTATCCGTGCCGGATTGTTCTTTCAAAGAAGAGCGAGACCGTGATAAATTATTTCGTTTGCAAAAAAAAAATAAATAAATAAATGCATTTAGTGCCCAGTATTTCAATTATTGCTAACTATACCAGCATATATTTCATATGCCGACAAACACTATCATGAAAAATAAAATAAAACTATAGAGATGTTGTTTTTAAAATATAATAAATTGTAGCAATAAATTAACAAAGATTCATTTTATTCAAAGGTTTGCACAGCTATCCCGATACATTAGGCAAGCAGACTTCTACAATAAAAAAAAAATATGAAATCTTGCATAGAAAATGTGTTTATATGTAGAGACACGAACATTTACTTTTCTCCTATTATTCCCATAAAAGATTGCCTTGTTTTATCATCTTTTTTTTAAATATTAAATATATCAAGTGCATATTTAAATGCTGAAGCTTTTATACGGTTTTAATAACTTAATATATCGAAAAATCATAAAACGATTGTATATATATTTTGTTTGTGTATATATATGTGTGTGTGAATCAGTTGTCAATTTTATATTTTTGTGTACATATATGTATATAAATAGATAGATAATTTAGCATGCTTGCTTGACATTTTCACATATCAACAGGTATGATTTCTCCATCTTTCTAGTACTGTTTCAATAACACATTTTAAAGGACATTCTTCTATACCATATTGAACAGCCAAATTGATGTTGCACTATATGGTACTGATACAATTGGGATTTAAATATTATATATTATTTACAATATAGACTAAACTGTAGGGGAAAAAATAAGGAAAATAGCGTTTTACAGAAAGAAGCTGTAGTTAAAAAGTTATTTTCTCTGGTTAAAAAGAAAAATGACGTTTTGAATAAAAATTTTGCAAACTTTTATTGACTTTAAACTACCCAGAAAACCCTAAAAGTCTTCCAAAAGTATTTTTAAAGATGTAATTATATAATGAGATATTTTATGTCCGGTCACTTGGGAAAAATAATAGAAATTTACAGAAAACTAAATGCCAGACCCTCGCCTCTCCCTGCCCCCACCCCCTTGAAAATCTAGCCTAGAGAAAACAAATGGCGAGGTTTTAACCATTAGGCGTAATATCGGAATTCAGTTATGAGCACAAAACTATTTCACAATCAAACGGTTTTTAAGATCAGTTCTCGGAAGCCTTTGCTTTTACGTCTTTCCAGGCGGCTTCCTACCTTTCTCATCTGGGCTCTCTGCAGCTTATTTTGAGGATTTTGTTTGGTTGTTTCATTTGGGCGCCCTATGCATTGAACAACGACAACACACAAAGTATATATATTTTTTTTTTTACAAATCCTTTGGGCAATCTCATTTTATCTTGCACTTTCTAAAAGGAGTGGGTGGGTGGGTGAAAAGCTGCTGCCTTTTCTTCTTTTCCCGGGTTACCGGCGCGCTGCAAGAGTTGGCAGCGCACAATCCCCCTGCTTTTGTTACCCTGCAGCTCAGTTAAATCTTAGCTTTCACACAAATACCATTCTGGGATCATCCTCAAACATATTGCAACTTCTTAAAGTTTTGAATCTAAAGCAATGAGCTCACATTTACACTTCCTCAATCCTTTCCTTAATAGCCAAAAGTACAGGAAATGTTTTATTGCAGCGTCCTCAACATATTCTGATTGATGTACAAATAATCTGTTCTCTATTATATACTCTCTTTTTTTTTTTTCTACTTTATTCCTATTGCTGTTCCGGGCGCAAGGAACAGGAGTCCTAAATCTTCATTTACCTAGCGCATATCATTTTTGTTTTTTTTTAAACGGAGTCCTAATTGATGTATATTCTGGGCACTGGAGTACATGTCAGTTTTAATGAGAAAAAAAATAAAATAAAAACAAGTGACTTTTTCACTTCAAAATTTATTTAACTCAAAATTCAACGCATCCTTAGAATTTTTTGTTTTTTTTTACCAGAAGGGATTTAGTAATTTATGTACACATTCTGAATTCTCTCGAAACGCCTAAAATAAAAATTATCTCACAATGAATTTACAAGAAATAATACAAATCAAGAAAAAATGAAGAAAAATTCAGCTACAGTTTTTGGTTGTTTTTTTTTTGTTTTCAAAATCCAAAGTACTTTTGCAGTCCGAAGGGAAAAAAATAAGTTAAACGAAATCGACCATATCTACAAAACTTTTCAGTGTAGTGTGGATTTGCGCTTTACATCTGTAACAAATGAGAACTGTTCTCCACTTTTCATCAATCGGGCAATAAAAAAAAACAAAACAAAATAAAACAAACAAAAAAACAAAACAAACAACCTAAAGAAGCAATCCAAATGTGAAAAGTAACGTCTCAGCGGTATAAAAGTTGGCATCGCCTATGTATTTAGTTTCCTTAGCAAATAAAACGCTAATACGCCTCAGCGAATGATAAATACTGTACAAAAAGTCTCAATAAAACAGCGCAGTCCAGTTGAAAAGGAAAACTAGTTGCATAACTAGTCCTGGGAAACCTTCTACAGAGGCAAATAGAGCACTGGTTACCTTTTTCCTTTGTTTTTTTGATTTTTTTGTTTTATAACAAAAGCATGAAAACATTTCTGTACAAAACCAAAGGAGTCCGAGAAGTGGGCCAGGCCGGGAGGGGGGGAGGTGGGGGCCCCGCTCTGGTCTTGCTCGTGTGCCGCCGCGGGGGGGGGGGGGGGGGAAGGGTCAGATGTGGGTAAGGGGCACCGTCCCGTTCACCCCCGTGCCGCGCTCTGGTAGTGCTGGGGCAGGGAGTGCAGTCTGCTGGCCGCCGCCGCCGCCGCCGGGTCCCCTCCTTCCCCGCCCGGCAAGTACATGCTGATCATCTCGCGCAGGTCCCCCGGGCAGGGGCCCCGCGAGTGCGCGGCGACGGGCGGGCTCACGCTGGGCTCCGACTTCACCAGCGCGCCCAGCGCGCCCAGCGCGCCGGCGGAGGCGGCCGCCGCCGCCGCGCTCTGGTGCGGGGACGGCGCCGGCGCCTGCTTGGGGCCCCCCCGGGCCGGCCCCGGGCGCCGCCGGGCCCGCCGCCGCCGCCGGCCCCCCGCCGCTGTAGGCGAGCGCGCCGTAGCCGGAGGGCGAGGCGCCCATGTAGCCCTGCGAGCCGGCCAGCGGGCTGTACTGCAGGGCGCTCATGTCGTAGCGGTGCATGGGCTGCGGGTTGTGCGGGTGGTGCGGGTGGTGGTGGTGCGGGTGGTGCGGGTGGTGGTGGTGCGGGTGGTGCGCGCCGGCGCCCGGGTGCTGGCTGTAGGCGAGCTGCGCCTCCTGCATCATGGCCGCGGCCGCCGCCGCCACCGAGCCCGGGTAGGCGCCGTTGGCCCAGCCGTTCATGTGCGCGTAGGCGCCGCCGCCGGCCACCGCGCCGCCGGGGCTCTCCAGGCGCTGGCCCACCCCGGCCGGGCTCACCCCGACCCCCAGGCCGCCGGGCCCGCCGCCGGCCGCCAGCAGCCCGCCGGCCAGCGAGTACTTGTCCTTCTTGAGCAGGGTCTTGGTCTTGCGCCGGGGCCGGTACTTGTAATCCGGGTGCTCCTTCATGTGCAGCGCCCGCAGGCGCTTGGCCTCGTCGATGAAGGGCCGCTTCTCGGCCTCCGACATCACCTTCCACTCGGCGCCCAGCCGCTTGCTGATCTCCGAGTTGTGCATCTTGGGGTTCTCCTGGGCCATCTTGCGGCGCTGCCCGCGGGACCAGACCATGAAGGCGTTCATGGGCCGCTTGACGCGGTCCTGGTTGTTCTTGTTGCCGCCGCCGCCGCCCCCGGCCCCGGCGGGGCCCGTGCCGCTCGGGGGCTGGCCGCCGGGCGAGTGCAAGTCCGTCTCCATCATCATGCTGTACATTCAAGAAGCTCTGCAGGGTCCGCCAACACCAAGCATAAAAAAAAAAAAATAAAATAAAAATTTAAAAATAAGAGAGAATAAAGTTTTGCAAAAAAAAAAAAAAAAAGTCTATCTTAAAAATAAGTTCATGAGAGAAAAAAAAAGGAATTGAGTCAAGGCAATAAATGAGTAGAAACGAGCCGCACGGCTGAAAAGTTTCTCCTGCTTCTTTGGCGGATGGACTCAGGCGGCTGCTCGAACAGGTGCAATGCGATGCAACTCGCTTCGCTCCCCCACGCGCCCCAGCGGCTCGAGCCTTCCGCTCGCGCTGCGCTCAGCCCCCGGGCTTTGTCTGGCGCTGTCCTCTCTCCTCTCCTTTTTTCTGGTTTCAGAGCTCTTAAGGGCGATGGCAGCCGCAGGTCCCAGGGAATGAAGGCGGGCAGACAGTGCGGGCGGGGGGGGGGGGGGGGGGAAGAAGCCACCGACCAAAAACAAAACAAAACGAAAAAAAAAAAAAAAAAGTGCAACGACAATACCCGCGGCAACTATTCTTCTCAAGGGGGGGTGGGAAGTGCGAGAGACCGAACTGGGAGGAGGAGAGGAAAAACAAACAAAAAAAAACCAAAAACGAAAACCAACGAAACAACCTTCCCCAAAAGCAACCCAAGCAGCGTTAAAGCCAGCGAGCGAGAGTAAAGGGGCGGCGGGGCAGCTGCCGTTCGCGCTGGCGACTTCCTCCCCTTTTTTTTTTTTTTTTTTCCCCTCGGTCCGGAGAAGGGGGAAAGCGGCGGAGAAGTGCACGGAGAGGGAGAGCGCGGAGCAGCCGTACGGCGCGCGCCGGCGCGGGGGATTAAATGAGTTTTGCCGCGGCCAATGGGAAGGCGGCGGCTGGGGGATTATTTGCATTGCGCACGGGCCAGTGGACGTCAGGAGGTGGGGAAGGAAGGGAAAGGGAAAAAAAAAAAAAAAAAAAAAAAAAAAAGGATAAACCACTGTGGGCGGGGCCAGAAGGGGTCACCGGCAATGCTGCTCCCCTCGGAAGGTAAATAAAGAGCTAAATCATCATCCTCCTCCTCCTAAGAAGAAGAGGAATAATAATTGTAATCATGATGGATTGGAATGCAGGCACGTGGCGCCCTCCTCGCGCCCACTTGCTCTCCGGGTTAGTCCCCCGCTCCATGGCTTGACTTTTTTTTTTTTTTCCTCCCTATTTCGCACCTGACACCCCCCCCCCCCCTCCTCCCAAACTGCTGTCCAAGGTAGCGAAAAAATTCCTCCACTTTCCCTGCTGCTTATACCGATGACAAAAGTAAAAAAAACTGCAGTGGAGTTTAATTCTGGGAGATTCATTCGGATGCACATGCATGTGTCAGCTTGGCCACCAACGATTTCATGAAATATATCTGGAGTAGATTTTTTTAATTTATTTTTATCATGATAGCAGAACGGTTAATTTTAAACGCGCTACCATTAATATCACAACGCAAATCACCTTGCTGTATTTTTTTTTTTTTCCCCCCTTCGGTTCATTTTCAACCAAGGTCTGTTACTCTCACGGCATCTTGCTTATTTAACACTTGTCACTCACGTCGATAGGGGCGAGCTGAATTTTTTAATGCTGTCTCTAGAAATTGCAGATGTCGCACTGTGACTGCGGATACCGAGAGTGCAAGAAATATTGGGACACGGCAAGCGTCAAAGGCCATGTGGGCCTGCCACAGCACTTTTTTTTTTTTTTTTTTTTTTAATTACCTTTACAGCATGTAAGCTAAATCGAGTCGAAAGAATTGCCTTTGAAAGGGGGGGGGGGGCTACCTTTAATTCTGCTACCTCACTTCACCGCTCACTAGTGTTATCTCCATCCACGGTAGTGCAAGATCGCTACCGAACAGCTGAGTTTTCCTGAGTTGGCCATTTCATGTCTTTTCCATGTGAATGAGGCGTGCATTGGTGTTGGACTATTTACTTAGCTCTGGGATGGCCCAACATTTTGTGTCTGGGGGGGGGGGGGGGCATGCAGCACCCCCTCCCCCCCCCCACCACCACCACCCATGCAAGTGGGGAGGCGGCACGCGCATTTCCCAGCATTGAACTCCAGCTGCAGGTGTAACTTGTTGCCAAGTGACAGTTGATTGACAGCGACTGCAGGTGCCAATCAGCCAGCAAGGGTACCCTGTGCCAGGAGTCTCAATGTCTCCCGGTCTGAGCCTGGGGGGGGGGGGGGGGGGGGGGGGAATCACAAACCCTCGCCATAGGAGCCTCAGCCATAGGCTTTACATTGTTGTTTTGTTTTTGGTTTTTTTTTTTTATCCCGCCAGCGCTGCCAACCCAAACCCAAAACAAAAGAAACCAAAACAAAACAAACAAACAAACAAACACAACAGGCAGCGCCGAGGAAGCTTCACGAAGCAGCCCTTTCCCTTTAGATAAGGCAGCCTGGCGCAGTGCAGCCTATCCTGACTCGCGGTGCTCCAGGTTTTACCGGCAGAGGCTTAATGATAAGGATGATAAATAATAATAATAATAATTAATACTATTTATTATTATTATATGCTTATATTGCATCTTTACAGAAGGATAAGGATGATAAAAAAAGAATAATATTATTCTTTTTTAATCTTTTTTATCATCCTTATCCTTCTGTAAAGATGCAATATAAGCATATGATAATAATAATAATAATAATTATTATTATTATATGCTTATGTTGCATCTTTACAGAAGGATAAGGATGATAAAAATAATAATAATAATTATTATTATTATTATATGCTTATGTTGCATCTTTACAGAAGGAAGCATATCTGGATGTCGGCGTGCTGTTCGAGGAGCGTAGAGCACGTGCATTTTTTTGTAGTGCGATTATTTGATATTCAGCGTTACCGGAGGTATAGATCAAGGTTATAATTAATTATAAATGATTTTTTAGAAGCTCATCACTAGAAACTGAATGCGTGTCTCACAGTAAAAAAAAAAAAAAAAAGAAAAGAAAAAGAGGTAAGGCGTGGCTCCTTTAGTCGGACTATTCAAGAAATCCAGGCGCACACTTTACACCTGTAATAATTTCACTGCTTAGAAACAAAAGAGAGCAAAAACTGTTTGCAAAATACATTTTAAAAAATTGGATGTGATCAGTATTTAAATTGTCCCAAAGACTTCATTTCTTTCCAACTATAGAGAGAGATTTATAGAAAAGCAAAGGGGCTAAAAAAAAAGTGTACTTTCCATAACTTTGCGGATTGTGATTTGAAGCAGAAAAGCTGATTTTTTTCCCTCCCCCGCGATGAGATAATACGGTACTGGTGTATTGGAATCAGCCGGATAAAGTTGAAACCCGAATGCGAATATTGCAAGTGTGCAGCTGTCACTTTTTTTTTTTAAAGCACTTGGCTCTTGTTCCCTGGGAGATTATTGCCCTATAGAGGGGAAATCTCTGGGAGTGCATGGTTTGGAAGATCTCATTTAAACATCACTATTCCTCACCCTAACCCTCCAACCATCCACCCAACCCCTTTCACTGGAGAGGACAGCACTGACCACCAGAAAAGCTTTGCAGCCTACGGGGAACGCAGAGAGGGAGGTTCCTGAATTTCGGAAGCCACCCAGCCCTTGCTGTTAGCCCAAAAACACCACTCTCAGGCCGGGTTGCACCTATAGTACCCTGTAGGACAGACTATGGATGATACGGATCACACGTCACGTCCAAAGCTGTGCCATAAATGTTCTACAGGAGATTTGATACAGGAGAGCTACAAAGTGGCGCAAAGGTATCGTACATATCTCGCTATACCTCACACTGCCAGTTATAAACCCACAATAGAACAGTAAACTAGTATATTTGGAATAAATCATTACTTCTAGCTAATAAAAAAAAAAATAATATTCGTGAACTAATTCCAGTCCATTACAAGGAAGGCTATTCTACGGACAATATACAATATCCTGTGCGTGACCCCTATCAGCACGTATTCATATTGTTTCCTTCAACAACAAATCTGTGGCTGATACCTTTTTGTTGGGCTAATTTACCACTATTTGTGTCCGATAAAAAAAAAGGTATCACCTTCAACCTGTTTGTTGACCTGTTTTTCTATGTATCTTAAGTGAACTAGCAGGACGACAATCCAACTTTATAAACATTTCCCCAAACCCCACTGTCCAATGATAGGCAGTTTAGTGACTGAATCTGATTTTTGTCAAATTGGGTGGTTCCCTGCGCTTCACTCCTTCAACTGCCAATTCCCTTCTAGTTTTCAGCTTTTAAAATGCTTTTTTTTTTTTTACATCCTTTGTACAAATTGAGGGAAAAACTCTAAAATTACATTATCAAAGTCCAAATACCTTATTGCTTTATCTCTAAAAGGTATAAGGGAGACAAGAACCGGTAAGTCACCCCAGAAGGATAAAATGCAGGTGTGGAACAAGAACAAGAAAACAAAAAAGACTAGAAGAGCAAAATTAATATCCCTTCCCAACTGTATTAGGAAGGACATATACTGTGCATTTAGGAAAGTGCATATGTTCAGTCATTTTTATTAGTATTTAAATATAAAACCTGCAATGAGCAGGTGATAAATGCAACGTACAGTATCAACATTTGCTCCAATAACTATTAAACAAACATTGCGCAGCTACTGTTAGTGGAAAGATCCTCACAGTCTGGAATAATGTACAAACATGATCATTGAAAACTAGTTTCAATAATTTTTTTTTTTTTTTTTTTAAATTGAGATGGCATTTCCGTTTACTCTACTGAAAAAAAAAAAATAAACCCAGCGTTCTTGGGAGAAATCAACTGATTTCATGCAACTCCATACATCCTAGACATGTCAGAAACGATTTATATATACAATATATTGCATGCTGTACCCTTGGACCAGGGGATACTGTATAATTAGAGAGAGAGAAAGAGGAGAGAGAGAGAGAGGATATTTGTGTGTGTGTGTGTATATGTGTGTGTGTGTGTGTGTAGGAAGGGGAATATTTTTTTTTCATTGCCACAGACCCAGCTGAATAACTTTTACTGCGTATCACGGGCACAGATAGTCTTGTAAATATGCTTTATATCTGTGCCATTGATAGGCAATATACAGCTGGGTCTGTGGCAATGCAAAAAACCATATATGTGCATTGCTACATATCACACGGGGGACCCCACAATGGACACCAGATTCACTGTCGGTTCATTAAGTATGATAAAAAAGAAAAATTAATATATCTCTGCAGGTTCAACACGTGAATCTGCAGTGCTGCTGTTTCCTTCACTGTTTGCCCTGCTCCTGCAAGTTTCTCTGGCGTTGGTGGAGAGTGAGAGTCATGCATGGGGGAGGGGAGGGGAGGAGAGGGGGGGGGGTTGCTCCAGACGGCGCTGACTCGGACCCCCACCCTCCTCCACCCAATTACAAGCTGCCTGCCTGCCAGCGCCACGAGCTTACTTATTAAAGAGCCAGATGAAGACCTGGATAAGGAGGCATTAAAGAAACACTTTTCTTCCGGTACTACCCAGTGCATATGGGCGGCCTCGGAGCAGGGTTTGATCGCCGTCTGCTGGCAATAACTATTTTTTTTTTTTTTGGATAGGACTAAAAAAAAAAAAGAAAGAGCTTCTCCTCAGGGTCTCCTACGAGATGTTTTAGCCTTAGACTGATCCTTCCTTCTCGGATCTTTGTTTTTTTTTTTTTGTTTTGTTTTTTTCTGTGCAGTTAAATTGCACCGGTATGGTTAGACAGTAACGGGGAAACTGGATCCTCTTCTACAGCCAATGCAAACAATTTCATTCGCATAAAATCAAATGTGGGTTTTTTGTTTTGGGTTGTTTTTTTTTTTTTCCAAGTAATCTTAGCTAGTTTGAAAGGGAAACCGTGTTTATTGCTCACGAAACCTTCCTTAACCTCTCCCAGATTAAATGCGCTTGTTAAGAGTTTGCCATTAAAACAGTATACCTCCAACTTCGTTTCTATTTCAAAAATCGGTGCTTTGCACAAAGAAAAAAAAATGCAGACTGTTTTGGGGATTTTGGTGCTGCTAACCAAGATGCGGGGTAGTAAATTCAGTTTTTGGTCTTTTACTTCAGTAAAAAAAAAAAAAAAAAATGTTACAAATAATTAGTCTGAAGATCCGAAATTCGCAATTGTAAAAAAAAAAAAAAATAAATAAATCATTTTTTCCCCACCTTGCGTGAAAGTATTTTGAGAATCTCTGGAGCTTTCCGAGCAGGAGCTCACCCTGCGAGCAGTACTCACACATATAATTCAAATTTCACAGCTGACCTGCTCTGAAAACCTCAATCAGCTTCTAATTGAAGGGAAAACAAAATATTGCTTCCCTACAGCAGAGCTAACGATTTAATCATTATATCAGACATTATAGCTTTTAATTAGGCTAATGCTGATACTGTATGGAAAGAGATAATTCAATACAGTTCCTGATGAATTCAGTAATTGGGTTAACAGCGGAGCAGTTGGGGAGAGACGTCAATATTCAAGCTGCGTATAGCTGCTGCTTTATGAATGAAACGCAAGTCAGAGAATATCAGAAAGCGCCCAGATTAAAAAAAAAAAAAGGGATGGGAAACTGTCCCGGGGGTTCCTCCAAGGCAGGGAAGAGTAAATCCTAACGCTATGCAAGGTTTTGACAGCTCTCCCCACCCTCATCCCCCTCGCACTAGCCAAAGAGCGGCGACACCTGTGCTTTGTGGTTTTTTCGGGAGAAAAGCAGAATTACTTTATTACATTTCTTTTATGTCAAACCTGTTTTGAGAGGTCTGGTGCTTAAATAGTTCCCCTCAATGCAATATTTATGGAGAACAAGGTCCCGGATCCTAATTTGACAGCCTTTGAGGTTTGCAAATACTATTATTATTATTATTTTTTTTAATTAAATTCACATTTTTATAGAGTCCAAACCCATTACACGCCTTCTGGTTTTAACGATCTTGTTAAGACCCTTTGGGTCTGGTGCCCTTTTACGTCAACCAAAGGATGACAATGTCAAATGGGCCATTTTACGCTTTGTAATAAAACTTAACTTAGAACTATAAGAGAGAGGGACCCGGTAAAAGATTTACATAGTGGCAAGCAATAGATCTGTGGTCTAAAACTGAGGCACTAAATGCTTTATGGTACATAATATTTCATTCGTTCCAAGGTCGGTTGAATTCCTTTGACAATCTAAATTCTGTTTAAATTTAGAGCAGAATCTAACAGCCAGCTGCTATAGGTGAGATATTGACGTTTGCAAATAATGTATCAACATTTCATAACAAGCTATGTGACTAAATGCAATGCATATAACAATAGTTGACAGTTTTAACAATAACATTACAGCCACTCCAATAGCAACAACTCAAAAAGGCCTAAGGACTTGTTGGAACTATAATTTTTTTTAAAATGGTTATAGGCAACTCTTTTTTCCAGTAGTATTCTACTTGCTGTAATCTACAAATCGTTTGCTTTGCTTGGCGTTACATTTCCTGACTTCTGTATAGAATGGAATCAAATGTAATAGATAATGACTCGTATTGTGTACAAATAAAATAAAAGGCCCTCAGCTAGTGTAAGGCTAGTGTAGGGTTTTCCAAAAGCACAGAATACGAAAGAAACATTGATAAATATTCCTCGAACGCCCTATACTGCAGAAATGGTATTTATTTCCTTTTTTTTTTTTTTTGTCCGAGATGGGTCAAGGAATACTCTCAAAAAAATTTCAAAATCTAAGGAACGACTGCCGGTCCTTTTTATATAATTGTGTTCTATTATGTGCAAGGACTACTGGCAACACCTGTATTATTTTATTTATTTTTATGATAGTTTAAAAAAAACCCTCCATATTCTGGATGCTCTGACAATTATATCTATCTTTATTTCCAGTCTGATATATGAAAGATTTTTACATTGATTTCTGAAACCTCAATGGATTATTGACACAGACAGACACACAGACGTTCAATTAATTTGAAACCTATTTCATATTACACAAACATATATTTTTCCATTGTTCGAAATAAATACCCTCTGCAAAAAATATGTTTCAATTATGGTTACATTATTCTATGTAGTTTTTCTTAGTGCACCGGAAAACAAACCACAATTTTAGGACACTAATTTGGAGAGTCAATAAACTATAGTTCTCAAAAGTACATCTATGTCTTCCGAAATCTTCATTTCAAAGCATTTTACATAACAAAAAAGAGGGAGGTGAAAGTATCTGATGCCTCATAATTGTTCTCAGAATTTATGTTACTGTTATTTTGAGGACAAAAAAATAGGAGAATAATTCCAACCGGTATATGTGGAAGTTTTCATCTTTTAAGATTAAAGGGAAAAATGTTTATACAGATATTATTTTGTGATGCAAGTAAAACTGAAAAAAAAAAAATGAAACCGATTTTAATTCTAACATACAGGCTAGCATCACTTGTTGAAGACACAACACCACAAACTTCCTTTTTAACCGCAAGATGGCAAATAAATTAAATTTATTAACATTCAAGTATGCAGAATACATCTGAAGCCAACGGAAGTGCAATATTTACTTAAGATATAAACAGACTAACTCGTGGATCAAAGTGAATAAAAAAGGCAACTGGTATTATATTAGCAGCTAAAAATATATTTTTTTTTCTATCCCCAAAGTCAATTAGACAAACTATATGGAAGTCATTACTCAAAGTAGCACCAAGTCACAACGAATTTTTAAAGTATATCTGAAAATCGTGGGCAGCTTTTTATATTATACACCATCCTTGTTATTAGCAAATTAGATTAGCAGCCCAGACTTCAACGGTATAAACCTGACATGGAGTTCACAGGAGAGTGAAAGGATCCATCCCACTCCAATCTCTCTTTTCATCCAAGCATCTCACATAAATTACATCTGGTCCTTTAATAACACTTTTCAATGAGATTAAAACATCACTTTGACACAATTTCGAGCCCTCTCAGTCGTAGCTCGTGCTTCCTTTACAAACCAACAAGCAAGGAGGCAGAAACATCCAAATAGGTCTAATGTTTTTTTCTCACAAATGGTATCCTGAACCTTGGGGGGAAAAAAAAAAAGATATCAAATAAATGATCTATTAGGGCCCTTCTATAAAATGGCACTAACTTCTCTATAGAGATCTAGAAAAATCAGCGCCTCCTATAATAGCCAAAAAAAAAAAGAAAGAAAACCGTATGTTGGCTCTCCCTGGAATATTTAGAAATTACAGTCTCTGCTGTTTAGGTCGACTTTAGTCCACTATAAAAGGCAGATGCTAACTTAATTTATCCTTTAAATAAAACTGATCATATCTGACATTTCACATTCAGTTCTTCCCTGCACTCAAACAAATATCATAAAAAAGTATAGAAAAAAAAAGTAATCAGACTCTAAACAAAACAAAACTGGATAGCTGGAAGCGCATTTGAAAAAAATGAATAACAATTTATATGGAGTCACTTCTAATGATGGGGGTTTGCGGGAAAACAAGTAAAAAAAGAAATAATTCATCCAATCCACTGCATTATACTGAAGCTCTCCTATCGATTTCAGAATGGAAACGGATGAATCTGATTCAAAGAGCAATTATTGAATTGCCCACTGTTTTGTTTGTTTGTTTGCTGTGTATGTACTAAGGCAGAGGAAGAGGGGGACTGCGCGCTGCAGAGTTCTGCAACTCCAGCCACCTCCTTTTCCAAATTCCCCCGCAGGCGAGAGATTTGCAGAACTCGTGGCCGCACTTATTCCCAGTTTATTGCTTATTAAGAGACCGTGGCTGCTGGAGATCTCGGCTGAACAGGATTATTTGGGGGGGGGGGGGGGGGGGGGTTCCCCCCAAACATGAAATCTCGAATATGTCAGGGAAGGGTTTAACTGTCTTTCTCATTCCTACATTTTTTCATAGCTTGGGGGGGTTAAGGTGCTGCTTTTGTCAAAGAACGAGAAGCACATTTGCATTTTGCAGGAATTTGATAAAAGTAATGACGCTGCCTTGCATTTGTGCACCCCCCCCCTCCATTTCTCCCCCTCTCCCCCCCCCTCTCTCACACTCCCCCTTTTCTAGCATTGCCAAGAAGCCCACCCCTCCTTGATCGCTTTCCCTCCCTCCCGGTCTCCCATTTGGAGGTGGCAAGGGGTCACGGGCAGCTCCCTGGCCCCTACCTGGGGGGTTCCCCTCCCCCTCTCCCCCCCCCCTCTCTTCTGATCTGTCTTCCAAAAGAAGGAACCAGTAAAAAAAAAGTTTCCTGGAACTTTCTCCGGGTTTTCCCTCAGCATGGGGGGGGGGGGGGGGGGGGTTGTCAGGTGGGGGGAGGGGGACTAGCAGGAGGTTTATCCGGGGGGGGGGGTCTCCGGCCGGGACCCGATGGCTCTCCTGCCACACAGGACCCGGCCTGCGGGGGCCTTTCATCTCCGGCGACCTGGATTCGTTCCCCCCATTTAGGCACCGCCACGAACCCCCCTCCCCCCCCCCCGCGCGCGTCTGGTCCCAGCCGAGCCCCCACCGCTACTGCAAAAAAAAAACAAACCCAACCCTTTTTAATGCGATTCCGTCGCTCCTCGTTGATTTTAATTTTTTTTTTTTTTGCTAAATATTCCACCTTATCCTAATTATGCCATTAGCAATGATTAAGAACCTTTATTGGGGGACTGTCCTCAAGGGTTGTTTTTTTTTTTTTTTTTTTGCTTGCATCTTTAAGAAATTAAGAGCACAGCAGGTGCGATGGTTTTTTTTTTTTTTTTTTTTAAATGGCAAATATAAGATTTGATAAGATGGGAATAATTAATTAGGTCGAATAATAGCCGAGGCTTCAGGCGAGGCGGGAAAAGTTTAAAGGGCCCTCTCCTTGCACAGCGGGACGATGCCACTGTATTATTATGATTTTGGTTAATTGTACATGTATCACTTTTGATGTTGTTTTTTTTTTTTTCTTTCCCTCCCCCCATGGAAGTCTCTCCCCTCTTTTGACTCTTTGAAACCGCAGGCACTTTTTCTCTCTCTTCATCTCTCCCCCCCCCCCCCCCCCCCCCTTTCCTCTTCAACAAAGAAGCTTAAAAAAAAACAAAAAACTGAAGCACCAGCAGCAGCCCGCGGGAATCAATGTAATAAAACGGACTTTTAATGGGTTAATTGACCGGAGCTGCTATCATGTTTAAACACCTGTTTCTGGAGAGAGAGAGAGAGAGACGGCCAAATCCTGGCGCCCCCGTCCCCCACCCCTTCCCCCCCCCAATCAATATCCGCAGATCCGCACTCCATTGCCTGTTGAACGAGCCCTCGCCCCCCCTGAACATTTCACCTTTTAAACTTCCCAGCCCCTCTCTTTTAGAGGAAGACGGTAATTGAGAAGAAGCCGCGGTAAGCTTCGCACGATTTATAAACACGGGGGGGGGAAGGGTGGGGGGGCTCAGCCCACCGATGATTATAACCGATAATTACGTTTCTTTTTGATGGATTGAAGGGGAGGGGGTGGGGGGTGGTCTCATCGTTTCACTTTAATTAAAACTTAACGAGGATGCGGTTGCATAGCCAAGGAAATAAACAAAACAAAAAAAACAAAACAAAAAACGGGGCAATTCACCGGGCGAAAGAAAGAACCCCCCCCCCCCCCCGAGTCGTGTGTCGCCTTATCCGGTTCCCACGGTAAATCCGCTCAGCCCCGATCAAAGAATCCGTATCAATCGGGCTAAGGGTCCGAAGGCTGACAAGCCCGATACTAATGCGCGGAAAACAAAGGAGGGCATTTTCAGAGGAGAAGACGCGTTTAAGGGTCGAGAACTTCCTTCCGTCTGTCTCCCCCCCTTGGCAGGGCAGAATTATTTAATGAAGACAGACAGGCGGTCAGAGGGAAACTGACTCGTCCCCGAAAACAGCTTTCACTAAAAGGCACCGCGCTTTAACATTTCCCCCCCCCCCTCCCCTCTTAAAATGCTGGCAAAACCCTGAATTTGCTCTGTCCCCCCCTTCCCAAGAGCGTGGATGGAGGGGGGGGGGGGGGGACGACGACCATCAAACCGGCTTACACCTCTGGTTTTGCCTCCAGACGCCCTAACCTTAGTTAAGGGGGTCAGAAAATGCAGCCCCCCCCCCCCCCCCACCTTCTCCCGAAGACGTGCGGGGTTTTTTTTTTTCTTTTCAGAAAGGTCGCTAAACCGCCAAGAAAGTTACAAGTAAACCGATCACCCCCACCCACCCCCCCCAAACAACAACAACAACAACAACAACCCCCCCCCCAATGTCTCGATTTACATCGTTAAATCGTTCGCTTTCCAAACCATCCCGCCAAGAGATTTTAGACAGCTCCCCCCCCCCCCCCCCGCCCCACTATTCTCCCACCCTCTCCGATTAAAAAAAAAAAAAAAGTTAAAGTCATTATTTAAAGTATGACCCCCCCCCCCCCCCCCCCCCAAAGACGGCGGTGGCTGTCCACCCCCCTCTTAAAAGTTATACAAGACTTACAGTTCCTCTTCCAGCTCCATCCTCCCGACAGCAGCTCAAGCTGCCTGACAGGGACAGCTTTCCCCCCTTTACAATCTGAATTCTCAGGCACCTTCGCTCGCTCTACCTTATAATAACCGGCTTAGGCTTGAAATGTTAGGGGAATTTCTTTATCTTTTTTTTTTTTTTAGCGTGTACTCCATGTCAGTCATGCACACAACAACAACAACAACAACAACATGCCCTGTCATGCTACTTGGCATGTCACCTATGCACGGATATAGATTTATGTATCTATGTTTACATCCAGCCATCAGCATGTCCAAGCCAGCCTCTCTCTCTCTCTCTCTCTCTCTCTCTAATCTGCCCCGGCCCTCCACCCCCCCGCACCCGGGCTCCCTAAGCGCCGATGCCCGAGCCAGGAGTTGCCCACGGAGCGCTCGCACACACACGCGGCAGACAGACGAAGGACATTGAAATCATTTATTATTGATAGAAAAGACTTTGAAGACAATTTCAAGTTATTGTTTCTCCCTGGGAAAAAAAAAAAAAAAAAAGAGGGGGAGGTTTCCCCACACCACCACCACCACCACTACCACCATAATGAAACGCCTTTTGTGCAGCGCCGAACAATGCAAAACAAGTAATCCTAATAAATAGCCACTTTCTTTTTTTTTGTTCCGTCTCGGTGCTGAATAGGATGGAGCAGTTGTGGTTTGAGAGCAGCTGGGACGCTGCAAGCGAGGGGGGGGGGGGGGGGGGGAGAGCCCAGCCCTGTTCTCTCTCTCTCCCCTCTTCCTTCTCGCCTTTCCTCCTCCTAACCCTGGCCCTTCCCACTCCCTTCCATTTCCTATCCCGCTCTCCACGCCGTGGGGGCCGAGCGCCTTCGCCCCCTCTGCTCCCTGGCGGCCGCTGGCTCGGTCCCTTCCTGCCGCTTTTCTGCTCCTCTTTTACCTAAAATGATGGGGGGGGGGGGGGGGGTGGCCCAAAAGTCCCGCTCAGGCTCGGCTTTCTCCAACTGGGGGGGGGGGGTGATTCCCACCCCGACCCCGCCCTTTCCACCGTCCTGCACTCTCCCCTCTTCCTTTGCGTCTCCCTAATTTCGATTTGCTTCTCCCCATCCTAATGGGTCTCCGAGTAGTTCCCCCTCCTCTGACTTCTTCTTCGCTTTCTATTCCCGGAGGATGGCACCGGAGGTCTGAACCTTCCCAGAAGCATTTTTTACGGTGGTCCCGCCTGCTCCCTCTGCACAGGACGGA